>NC_037676.1:22321258-22439753 GCF_003255815.1 Theropithecus gelada
GGGAAATATATTACAATTTGTAATTTGAAAATAATTACAAATTTGGCTTCCTGTGAGCCAAATTTCAGAACTTTCTGGATCAATTGAAATCAAGAAAATAGTTAATTCTCTTTCATTACGTGCCCCATAATCACTCCCAGTGGCTCACAATTTTTCTTCCTATTTGCCCCAAGCTTGGATCTTCTCTGATACTCTCTAGGAAGGAGTTGCATTTGCTTCTGGTATTTTGTTTTGTGACGTTCCTGCTTCGCTTTCTCTGACCATGCAATCTCATTTTAAAAATTTTCCAGCACCGTCATTGTTCTGATCTTTTAAAAATATATTTTCTGACCTTTCAGTAGGGACTTGGGAGGGAGGGGGGTTATGACTGAGAGAACTCTTTCTGGCATAATGGTACATCTTGAGGGTTTGAAGTGTGGGGGCCAGAGGAACACAAGGTTGAGATATTACTTTCCCTGGCACCTTCTCTGCCAGGTTGCCCACACCTTTGTAAATAGCTCCTTTACTAAACTCTCACACTACCCATTTTGAGAGTGCTTCTTGCAGGGCCCCTGATTGATATGAACCCCATTTATAAGACAAAGAATAGTTGACAGCTGTCAACATTTGTAAGATTTTTGGTTCATGTGGTTTTCTTAAAGTCCAGCTTATATACAGTATTACCCAGACTATAGAGAGTATGGAGAAAAATTTTACTTTTGTCTGGCTACTATGAGCTAGAGGTTAGGCAGTGTATTAGTCAGCGTTCTCCAGAGAAACAGAACCAATAGGATCTTTATAGACACATAGATATTGGCCAGTTGTGGTGGCTTATGCCTGTAATCCCAGCACTTTGGAAGGCCAAGGCAGGTGGATCACTTGAGGTCAGGAGTTGGAGACCAGCCTGGTGAACATGGCAAAACCCCGTCTCTACTAAAAATGCAAAACTTAGCTGGACATGGAGGTGTGTACCTGTAGTCTCAGTTACTTGGGAGGCTGAGGCAGGAGAATTGCTTGAATCCAGGAGGCGGAGGTTGCAGTGAGCCAAGATCATGCCACTGCACTCCAACCTGGGTGACAGAGAGAGACTCTGTCTCAAAAAAAAATCTATCTATATATTATCTATCTATCTATCTATCTATCTATCTATCTATCTATCTATCTATCTTTATATGAAGGACTGGTTCAAGCAATTGTGGAGGCTGAGAAGTCTCTTGATATGCCATCCGTCTATAAGCTGGCAGCCCAGGAAAACCAGTGGCATTGTTCCAATTCAAGCTCAAAGGCCTTAGAGTCAGGGGAGCCAATAGGGTCAATTCCAGTCTGAGTCTGAAGGTCCACGTAACCAGCAATGTTGATGTTGGAGGGCAGGAGAAGATGGATGTCCCAGCTCAAAAAGACACAGCAAATTCCTTCTGCCTCTGCCTTTTTGTTCAATCCTTGACACATTGGTAAGGGTGGATCTTCTTAACTCAGTCTATTGATTCAAATGCTAATCTCTTCCATAAACATTGTCAGGGACACACCCAGAAATAATGTTTTACCACCTATCTGGACATGCCATGGCCCAGTTGAGTTAATACATGAAATTCACCATCACAGGGAGATTCAAAGTCATTCATTCACACATTCACTCTGCTAAGCCCTTATTTGGCTCCTGTCACATCATAAACTCTGGTTAGACCACAAGGAATATATAAAAGAAGGAGTGTATGGGATCTCTGCCCACAATGTGTTTCAAGCTGTTGATGAAAGCAAGACACTCACAAAAGAAAGAAACACAGGGTAATATAGGAGATGTGATTATAAAAATGGTTTATTAAAAGAAATTCTAGCACACAAAAGCTCAAAGAGTCATCAAGTATGGTTTTCATATTGGCAGAGAAGGTCCCAGAAGTTAAGTGACTAGTCTGGGGTTGGAATCAGAGCTGATACCTTGAGCCCAAGTCTTCCATCGTGTTCTTTCAGCTGCCACCTCCCTACCCTACACTGACTACCTCCCCTTTAACAAATATTCTGTTTACATGGGTGGCGTCATATTCCATGAAGTTAATCTAAGGCAGGATTATGGCTAACTGAAACTTCTAACAAGTACACAAGAACTTGTACATATGTGAATTATGGTAGTTTATATGTAATTTTAAAATATTGCAGCCACAGTTACTTTATAATCACAGGTGTGATATCCAGTGTAATTAGGGTGGATCAAGAACCAAAGAGAGGGAGAGGTTTGGTCTTCTGACAGCCAGGGGAATCCCTCACCACAACTCTTGCATGGGGCAACCCTTTTTCTGGCGTTATGTTCAGGCATTACTGGTGGTTATGTATATTGGCGTGACCTCTAAGAAGTGCAACCACTCTTGTTGTATGGATGCATCATCAAGGAGATCCTGTTCCCCACGGGAGCTTCAGAAATATACGTGTCTTTTAGAGCAAGAGGGCAGGAGCACGAAGGACCAACGCCCTCCTGAAGGTCCCAGTCACTGCTGACTTCCCAGTCTCCCTTGTGGTAGGATTTCTAATTAGACTCCACAGCCCTTCTCTGATCTTCAGAGAACTCCTGTTATTTCTTGGTAGAATTTCCAATGACTCTTGGCCTTTCAGACATTAACAACCCTAAACACCGATATCCAGGAAGAAAGTGGTGTTTGGAGATCCTGTATGGCCTCAACTGTGACTGGTACCAGGTGAGCTGATAGTGCAGCTCTTAGAGGACACCCTCTATCTCTGTGCCCCTATGTACACGTGGAGACAACTTCTGTCATCCACTAACACCTCGACAGGACACCTCAGGGCTTCACTCGTGGGATCTGATAGCAGATATTTATGCAGATAAAAGTACAGCAGATTCCTTCTGCCTCTGCCTTTTTGTTCAATCCTTGACACATTGGTGCCAAGGATAAAAGCAGAAATACTTCTGCTCCCTAACTGAGGAGAAATAGACACAGATATAAAAATATTTATGTGTGACTATTTCTATTTTCCTTGATATGGAACACCATATTTAAAAATGTGATCATAACTTTGTAATCAAGGATATAATAAATAAGATAAAAGGAGTGAAAAACATAACTAAATATGATTTATCACAGGAGTGTTGGAATTGTTTAACATTAAAAGATTCTCCAGTGAAATTGACCATAGTAGCATATGGAAAAGACAAAAGAACATACAATTATTTTTATAGATTCTGATCAAACCTTTGGTATAAAAGTTGATATCATACATGATGAAAGCAAACACAAAATCAAAATAGTTTTTTCCCAATTATGAATAAAAAGTAATTTGATAAAATATTTTAAACAAAATGTCAGAGTAAACCTCATAATGAATGGCCAAACACTAAAAATATTTCTGTATAATTGGAAACAAGTCAAGGATATCCCCAGTTGCTACTTTTATTGATCATTTTACTGAAGGTCCTACCAACTTAATGAGATAAAGAGTATAAGTAAAGGGAATATAGACTGGAAAGGAAAAAATAAGATTGTCAACGCAGACAGTATGACTATACACAAAACATTCCAGTGACTCCCACACACTGTTAGAAAGAATAATAATTATTGAATGTTTTGTCAATTGCCCCCAAATACACAGCATTCTGTACACCAGCAACACAGAAGTAGAAAAATGCAACTTGAAAAAAGATACCATTTTGAAGCATAACAAAAAACAATAAGGTACCTGGGAATAAATTGAACAAAAGATGTTAAAAAATCTTATGAAGAAAAGGATAAAATATTCTGGAAGGAAATAAGTTAAATGCAAGTAAATTAAGTAAAAATGACAATCCTCCCCTAAACAAATCCCCAAATGCAATGTAATTTCCTTTTTATTTTATCTTGTTTTTTTATTTCCATAGGTTTTTGAGACTAGGTGGTATTTGGCTACATAAGTTCTTTAGTGGTGATTTATGAGATTTTGGTCCACGTATCACCCGAGCAGTATACACTGAACCCAATTTGTAGTCTTTTATCCCTCACCTGCTTCCCATCCTTTCCCCCCAAGTCCCCAAAGTCCATTTTATCATTCTTACGCCGTTGCATCCTCGTAGCTTAGCTCCTACTTATGAGTGAGAACATACAATGTTTGGTTTTCCATTCCTGAGTTACTTCACTTGGAATAATAGTCTCCAAGCTCATCCAGGTGTCTGTGAATACCATTAATTCATTCCTTTTTATGGCTGAGTAGTATTTCATCATATATATATCTCTTATATATATTATATATATATATCACAGTTTCTTTTTTTTTCTTTTATTTATTTATTTATTATTGTTATTATACTTTAAGTTCTAGGGTACATGTGCATAACGTGCAGGTTTGTTACATATGTATACTTGTGCCATGTTGCTGTGCTGCACCCATCAACTCGTCAGCACCCATCAACTTGTCATTTACATCAGGTATAACTCCCAATGCAATCCCTCCCCCCTCCCCATGATAGGCCCCGGTGTGTGATGTCCCCCTTCCCGAGTCCAAGTGATCTCATTATCACAGTTTCTTTATCCACTCGTTGATTGATGGGCATTTGGGTTTGCTCCACATTTTTGCGATTGTGAATTGTGCTGCTATAAACATGGGTGTGCAATGAAATGTTTTCATATAATGACTTCTCGTCCTCTGGGTAGATACCCAGGAGTGGGATTACTGGATCAAATGGCAGTTCTACTTTTAGTTCTTTAAGGAATCTCCACACTGTTTTCCATAGTGATTGTACTAGTTTACATTCCCACCAGCAGTGTAGAAGTGTTCCCTTTTCACCACATCCACATCAACATCTATTATTTTTTTATTATGGCCATTCTCGCAGGAGTAAGGTGGTATCCCATTGTGGTTTTGATTGGCACCCAAATGCAATGTAATTGCAATCAAAGGTTTTATTGAGGGTTGTATGGCATATGCCTAACAGAGAAGGTAAAGTCCTAGCTCCCAGGATCTGTGAATGTGACCTTATTTGGACATAGAGTCTTCACAGATGTAATTAAGTTAAGATGAGATCATATTAGATCTCGCCCTAATCTTTATAGGAAGGCCACATGAAGACACAGAGACACACACTAGGAAGAAGGCTGGGTGATGTTGGCTGTGTGAGGATGGACACAGAGATTGGAGTGATACAGTTACAAGCCAAAGAACGCCAACCACTGCTAGAAACCACCAGAAGCTCAGGGAGAAGCATGGAACAGATTCCCTGCTCCCAGTCCCCAGAAGGAACCAACCTGCTGATACACCCTTTCGGACTTCTGGCCTCCAGAAGTGTGAAAGAACAAATTTCTGTATTTTTAAAAAAGTTTATAATAAGACTAGACTTATTCAATTCCGTAGTAAAAGTTTTGATTATAAGTAGCCAACAGTATAAAAAGTACAATATAGGTCTGTAGATTTATAATATATTAATACAAAGTGCACGACTGCATATAGTACATATAATACATCCCACAGGCGAAGAGAGGTGGAAGAGGAAGAAGAAGACCGTGGCTGAGGTCTAGTAATAAACAAATAAATACAGGAGTAGAGATGATCCATAGTATAGTATATTCTACCCCTAATACTGCAGCCAACATATACAAAAAAAATTTCAGAATAACTCAGGAGGATGATAATGGCTGGACTTTTGTAATTTGCCTCAAAGACTAGGGGAGAGACGACCCAGCTCACTGTATAGTCTGTGCATATGGTGGCTTGTAGCATGTAAGTTTTTCCCAAAAGAAGGAAATATAGAATGTTTAGATTCAGAACTATAAAACTACAGGGTACCCATAAAAGGTGGCTCACTCCTTATTGTTATACTATCCGATATTTAAAATGCAGTTTAAAAAATAAGCACGGAGTCTTGTTACTACAAGGTAGGCAAGTGCTTCTCCCTCATTATGAAAAGACTGAACTGGTGATACTTTTTCCTGAACATTCAGAAAAGAGGCAGTAAGAGTGCTTTGGTTTGGGTTCGAGTGAGAGGCTTTTCCTGAGGCTTTTAGGATTGAAGAGCTCTAAGTTCAGGTTATCTCAATGTTCAGAAAGCCTGAATAAAAGGAGCCAAACCAAAACCAACCCACTTAACATGAACACAAATCTCTTTTCTTTTAGTAAAATTTGCTTTTAATACAGAGTGAAAGAAAATAAAAACCTAATAGGCTGGAACAAGTCAAACACTCACTCTACACAGATAAAAGCCTTCACAAAGGTCAACTGAAGTAATCCAGAGCTGAAACTGAATTGTGCAGACTTTCAATGAAGTCATCAAAGTCATGTAACACAAGCAAAAGTCGATTATTTACAAACTCAGCAAGCCCTCTAAGAAATGTGCCCCAGGTAGCATTAACCTTTGTTTTGTGCCATCCTGAAGACTTGCACATTGTATTTTTTGGATAGTTTAACATTTTTAATGGGGTGTGTTCTCTACCATGTGGTAATGCTTTGGCCCTATTCCTGCAGGGTCTCACCTGTCTTGCCATTTCCCCAAGAGAAGCTTTGATTCTGCTTTAGAAGTTTCACGTACACTAAAATCTTTATCAAATGTTAATATGAAGGGAGATAGCACAGGATGCAACATATAGCATCAAGTTATCTGTCTATATATTGAGAAATTACTTTCTCCTCCGAGGTATTTGGAACAGAAAGCTCAGTCTGTCCTGCTTGATAATCAGTAGTACAGGTTGAATCACCAGAACCTAGGCAAGACCTTAATATTTCAAAATTATAAACAGCTACCTCTAGGGGCAAGTCCATGTTACTGAGTTATGACAAATTTATTTTCATAAGGGAAAACAAGTGTAGTCGGCCATCTTAAAAAATGCCCCAACCACTGGTTCTCAATACAGAAAGATTAAAAACTACAGTTTATCATAAACAAATTCCATCTTTGTCCCCTGAAACTCCCCTAGTTTCATTCATTAGAAGGGGATTAAAAAAAAAGAGTTAAAGAGTACTTTACAGCAGCATTCAGCTTTCCTATGAAATAGTCAGCGTCTTAAATATTATATACAACTCTTTTTTTAGTGAGCTAGACACTGGCTTCAAAGTTGGTGGGACTGAGGGAAAATCAACCCATTGAAAACTATTCTAGACGTTGTCTTTTGGCAGAATAGCAGGTATCCAAGTTAAAAATAGGAGGGTCAGTTTGTTGCTTTGTGGTCTTTTCAAAATTTAGATTTTTTTTTTGTTCCCCTTTTACATGAAAACCTCAGTCTCCAGTCCTGAGTGGGGATGGGCAGAGGCCCTGGCCCCTGTTCCTCTGGCTTCTGGCTTCTCAGCAGATGCTTTTTTCTTTTTTCCTTTTTTTTGGAGACAGGGTCTCACTCTGTCACCCAGGCTGGAGTGAGTGAGGTGGCATAATCTCAGCTCACTGCAACCTCCGCCTCCCGGGTTCAAGTGATTCTCCTGCCTCAGCCTCCTGAGTAGCTGGGATTACAGGTGCACCACTACGCCCGGCTAATTTTTGTATTTTTAGAAGAGACGGAGTTTCACCATGTTGATCAGGCTGGTCTCGAACTCCTGACCTTAGGCAATCTGCCTACCTTGGCCACTCAAAGTGCTGGAATTATGGGCATGAGACACAGTGCCTGGCCCAGCTTCTTTCTTTTGACTGCAGCAAGGCTTGAAGAGATGTGTGTAGATGAGGACTTCCCCAAAACAGTCTTTATAGATGACCTCACAACGTCTCTTCTGTCTTTTCCAGTATGTGAGCTCTAAAAAGGAAAAAAACTGGCATTCTGTCAGAACCAGAAACCACCTCTCTATCTGAGCTGTCATCTAACTGGTTACTGTTACAAGGAGATTGAGTTGGGGACGCATTTGAGGTGGTATTGTGAGCATCAGAATTAGGACGTTCAAATTTCTTCTGCAGTTTACTGATCTGGATGCTTTTTATCCTGTTCCCAGATAGAGTTTTCACTTTCTTTGGTTTCAATGCACTCTTTATACTGGGTCCAGGCCTTGTAACTACCACATAACTCTAGTTTTTTTTTTTTTTTTTTTAAATCCTGCTGGCACCTTCTTCCATCATTTTACAAGCAGGACACAGGCATTGCAGATGTCTCCTGAATAAGTCTCATAATCCAAAATGGCTCTGGAAGTCCTTTTCATAGCATTTACTGTCAGTGAATCAAGAACTGGAGGACTTAGCTTTGTAGATACAGCAGCCCCCTATATGCTGGTACATCTTTGGCTTATGAAAATCAAACATCTTTTCTTCTGGGCAATAGTCTTCCAAAAGCAGCTGTTCCACGAGCCATAACATCCCCAAGGTGAGGAGTGCACACTGGGCCAGCCCCGCCTCAAGCACCCCCTCCTCCTCAACTGCCTTGTCTAGCCAAATTTCTGTAGTTTTTAAGCCACCCAGTTTGCGACGCTTTGTTGCAGCCATTCTAGGAAACTAGTACAGGTTTCAAACTTGACAAGCTGATTATAAATCCTATTGAAGAGTAAAAGACTAAAAATAAACAAGAGGGAGGAAATGGAGGAGAACTTGCTCTATCAAGTATCAAGACTTGCTGTAAAGCTATGGTTATTGGAACAGTATTGATATTGACACACGGTTTCTAGGACAAATGACCTAAGCACAGGTCATTTGTCCACTTACTCATAAGTGGACACTTGAAATATGACAGACGAGACATCGAAATGAATGGAAAAGGATGAATTAGTCAATAATAGTGTTGAAACATTGGTTGTAAGTGGATCTATAAAACCAGATCCTTATATCCTACACAAAAGGAAACTATAAATGGATTAAATACTTAAATGTGAAAAGCAAACTCTAAACCATGTAGGAGAAAATAGAGAAAATCTTTAACTTCAGGTAGATCAAAACAGAAAAGATTCGACTATAAACAAAAAACAAAATGCCTTTAGTAAATTTTGTGCATGCAAAAAGAAAAAAGATTTGACTATAATGGCAAAAAGAATAAATTAGGCTATATTAAAATTTAAATGTCTTCAACAAAGGACATCATAAATAAAGTGCAAAGAAAGAAAATCCACTGATCAGGAGAAGAAATTTGTAATCCATATTCCTAGGATCCACAGAGAATGACTAAAAATAGAAAAGGCAAAGCAAAAAAATCTAATAGAAAAATAGACAAATGACATGAAGAGGCATGACATGAAGAGGAATCCCTAATGGCTAATACATTTATAAAATTATTCTCAACCTCACAACAATCTGGAATAAGAAAATAAGAATAACAGTGAGAACGATTTTATTCCTGTAACATTGGGAAAATGAAAGTCTAATTACACAAAGTGTTAGGGAGGATGTATGGAAAAAGGAACTTTCATCCTTTGCTGGTGGGTGGGTGAACTGAAAGAACCACTTTGGAGAAGAATTTGGCAACACCTAATACAGTTGAATAATGAGCATCCTCTCGGACTCAGCACTTCCATTTCTTGGTATGTATCTTAAGAAACTTATAAATGTGCACATATGCAAGGATGGCCATCCCTTTTGTAGGGGAATGAATATGCAACATAATGGGATTCTACTGGGTAGTTAAAAATTACTGAAGTGGATCTCTTTATTTACAGATACATCTTAAAAACATAATACTGAATGAGGAAAAAAGAAGTTGCGAAGGTAGATGAACAGTGTGATTTCACTGGAAACTCACCTGGGGCTGGATGGTCTAGGATGGCTTATTCCCAGATCTAGTGGTTGCTGCTGGCTGTTGCCTGGCTGATCCGTAGGGTCTCACTGGAACAACCCATCTCCGCTCCATTTGGTCTCGCATCCTCTAGATCAGGATGGAGTATCAGGGAAGCTTTCCAAGGTAGTGGGAGTAGAGGCTATTGAGGCTTAGGCTTGAAAGTCACCTAGTGTCACCTCTGCCACATTCTCTTGGTCAAAGCAAGTCACAAGAGTCTTCCAGATTCAAGAGATGGAGAAATAGCCGTCACCTCTTCATGGCATGAGCAGTAAAACCACATTGCAAAGAGGCCTGCATAGAGGGATGAGAAAAAAAATTGTGGTCATTTTTTGCAATCTCCCTCAATGTACAAAACAGAACTCCTAAACTTCCCCCTAAAAATGTGCTGTCCCTGTTCATCCCCATCTAAATTGATGGGATTTTGAGCTTTCTGGTTGCTCAAGTGAAAAACTTTGGATTTGTTCTTAATTTTTCTCTTTCTTTCAAATCCCACACCCTACCTATTATGAGATAATGTTCACACTGTATCAGAAATATATCCAGTGTCCTACCACCTCTAACTACCCCCACTGCTATGGGTTTGATGGGAGCCACCATAAACTCTCACTTGGATGATTGAAATAGCTCCCTAATTGCTTTTCTTACTTCCACCCTTGCAAAATCCCTTTGAGAAAAATATTCAGTTGGGTGTGGTGACTCATGCCTGTAATCCCAGCTACCTGGGAGGTGAAGGTGGGAAGATTGCTTGAGCCAAGGAGTTCAAGACCAACCTGGGCAACACAGCAAGACCCCATCTCAAAAAAAAAAAAAAAAAAGAAAAAAAAGAAAAGAAAAGAAAAAATTCAATTACGTTCCTTGCAGTAGGTTGAAACATGTCCCTGTCTCCCAGATATCCACATCCTAATCCTTGGAACCTGTGAATATGTTGCTTATATGGCAAAAGGGGCTTTGCAGATGGGGAGTGTATCTAAGTAGACCCACAAGGGCCCATATAAGAGGCAAGCAGTAGACAGATGCTGAGAGAGAGGACAAATTCATGACGAAAACAGAGAGAGGCTTGAAGATACAACATAGCTGGTTTTAAAGATGGAAGAAGGGGACCGGGCGTGGTGGTTCACACCTGTAATCTCTGCACTTTGGGAGGCCGAGGTGGGTGGATCACCTGAGGTCAGGAGTTCGAGACCAGCATGGCCAACATGGTGAAATCCCATCTCTACTAAAAATATCAAAAATTAGCTAGGCATAGTGGCAAGCACCTGTAATCCCAGCTACTCAGGAGGCTGAGGCAGGAGAATTGCTTGAACCCGGGAGGCGGAGGTTGCAGTGAGCCAAGATTGCACCATTACACTCCAGCCTGGGCAACAAGAGTGAAACTCTGTCTCAAAGAAAAAGAAAAAAGAAAAAAGAAAAAAGAAAAACAAAATAAAAAAAGATGGAGGAAGGAACCCTGAGATAAGGCATGAGGACTGACTTGAGAAGGCGGAAAAGGCAAGAAAGCAGATTCTCCCCTGCAGCCTCCAGAGAGACTGATTTTGAACATCTGACCTCTAGAACTATAAGATAATAAATCCAAATTTCTTAGAACCACTGTTTGTGGTAATTTGTTGCAGCAGCAATGGGAAATTTATATATCATTCTTTTGCTCAAAATCCATACATAATCTGTAGTCCCACTTCTCCTCCTCCTCCCCCTTCTTCTCCCCCTCCATCCAGTACCGCCCTGAGCACATGTTCTAGTCGGAGCAAAGAGGGGAACTCTTTGCTCACTTGACCTCAACCACACAAGCTTCCTAGCTGTTCTTTATACTACAAGATGTCTTTCGGTCGTAGAGCCTTTGCTTGGCTCTAACTTTTTACCTAGGTTACTCGCCTCCCAGATGCTTTCTTGGTAAAACTGCCCATCGCACCCTACCATTCTCATTTACCTGGCTCAATATTTTCCTTTTTTTTTTTTTATAGCACTTACCACATTTTAACATGTTATATGGCTTGCTTGCTGTTACGTTTATTGTTTATCGTTTGTGATGATACGCCACTGCCCTCCAGCTGGCAGGTAAGCAGGGAAGGACTTCATTGGTTTCATTCACCGGTGTATCCTAAGCCCCTAGAACAGTGCTGGAGCCATAGTAGTGACTCAATATATATTTGTTGAATGAATGCTTATTTTTTTAATTGCCGTAACTTAACATAAACTAGATGCACAATAATATATAGATATAAATATCATTACAATAAGTACTGTGTCCACTAACTAGTTTACTAAAAAATAACGTAACTATCACCTTTGAAGACCTCTGCATACCTCCCTCAATTATATCCTGTTTTCTTGCTACTCAGAGAGGAACCTTGATCATTTCTTTGCTTTTCTTCAGTTTTACCAAATATGTTAGCATTACTAAACAATATAATATTCAGATTTATGTTTATTTGGTATATACGTAGTATATATGTATATTTGTGTATATGTACATCATTACATGATACTATAGGCATTCTTTTTAGATTTGCTTTTCTTTTTTAACATTAAATTCTCTCTTTTATTATTATTTTTATTCTATTGTGGTAAGAACACTTAATGTGAGATGTGCCCTCTTAACAGATTTTTGAAGTATGCAATACAGTTTGGTTAACTATTGGTCCAATAGCATACAGTGGAGCTCAGAACGTATTTATCTTGCATAACTGAAACTTCATACCTATTGATTAGCAACTCCTTATTTCTTCGTCCTTCCTACCCCCAGCAACTATAATTCTATTCTTGACTTGCTTAATATTATGTTCCCCAAAATTCAACCTTGTTGTGGCATGTAACTGTAATTGAACTGCTTCTCTGCAATGAAGTATTTCATTATAAGAAAATCACATATAATAATATTTTAATTAATACCATTGTTGAGGGAGACGTGTTATTTCTGCTTTGTTGCTCTGACAGCTGGCTCCTATGCCGTTCTTTCCTATGCGTCCCTGGGTTATGTGAGCATGAGTTTCTCCAGGGTATAGCCCTAGGAGTGAAACTGCTGAGCCATATAGTGTGAACATCTTTAGCTTTACCAATAATGCCACGTTGTTTTCCAAAGTAACTGTACCAGTTTACCCACCTTTCAGTGTTCTGGTTGTTCATATCTTTGTAGAAACTTGATGCTGAAAGACTTACATTTTTGCTTGTCTTGTGGGTGAGAAATCTCTGTCGTCAAAGTTTAAATGTTCATTTCTCTGATTACTAATGAAATTAAGATTATCTTTTCTCTTATGTTTATTGACTACTTGGTTTTTCTCTTCCTTGAACTACCTGCTTGTGTCTTTTGCCCATTTTTATTTTGTATCATGTATGCTTTTTCTTTAAGTGGTAGGAATTTCTTAAGTATTCTTGATATATATGTTGAAAGTATCTTGGCTTGGTTTGTGGTTTGCCTTTTAATGATTTTTTGTAATTAGAGTTTTAAATTTTAATGTAGTCTTTTATAGTTTGTAGTTTTTCTTTCTTGTGTAAGAAATCCTTTCCTACCCCAAGATAATAAATATATTAGCCTATATGAACCTCTGAAAGTTATAGTTTTGCCCTTCACATCTAAGTTTTTAATCTACCTGGAATTGAGTTTTGTGAATTGTGTGCAATAGGGGTACAAGTTCAGTTTTTCTATATGGATATCCAATTTTCTATCCAGTCCCCATTGATCTGCAGGGCCAGTTCTGATATAAATCAAGTTTTCATTATTCTGTTCTCTTTGTTGATTTATTTATCCACTGCCTTAAATATTATAGCTCTATATTAATTCTTGACATCTAAGAATTAGGAGTAGAGGTAACTTCTACTTTGTTCTTCTTCAAGAGTTTGCTGGTTATTATTGGTTCTTTGCTCACCCATTGATGTTTTAGAATCATTTCATTAAATTTGAAGATAGCTAGCACTTTTGTAAGATTAACTCTTTTTCTCCACAAGTGTAGTATATCTCTCTACTAATGTAGGCCTTCTTTATTATCTATCAATAATATTTTTATATTTTTCTTTACAAAAGAATGGACATCTTTTGTAGATTTATTCATAGGTATATCTTTATATTTTTTGGGCTATGGTAAATGTTATCTCTTTTAAAAAATTATATCTCCTATCTGTTTGCTGCTGATATGTAGAGCTATAGTTATTTTCTGCTCAAAGATTTGGGTTGTATAACTGATTTATTAGTTGGACTTTATTTTTTAGAGCAGTTTTAGGCTCACAGCAAAATTAAGCAGACGATACAGTGAGTTCCTTTCTACCCCTGTCCCTACACAAGCACAGCCTCTGCCACCGTCAACATCCCCAACCAGAATGGTCCCTTTGTCACAGTCAATGAACCTACATCAACACATTATTACCACCCAAAATCCATAGTTTACATTAGAGTTTACTCTTGGTGTTGCACATTCTATAGGTTGGACAAATGCATATTGATATGTGTTCATTATTATAGCATCATATAGAGTAGTTTCACTGCCCTAAAAATCCCCTGGGCTTCCCCTATTTATTCCTCCCTCTCCATATCCCCTGGCAATCAGATTTTTTTTTTTTTTTTAACTGTCTGCCTCCACGTGTGCCTTTTTGAGAATGTCATATAATTGGAATTATACAATATGTAGCCATTTCAGATTGGCTTCTTTCACTCAGTAATATGCACCTAAGGTTTCTCCATGTCTTTTCATGGCTTGTTAGCTCATTTCTTTCCAGCACTGAATAATATTCCATTGTCTGGATGCACCACAGTGTATTTATCCATTCACTTACTGAAGAGCATCTTGGTTGCTTCTACATTTAGACAATTATAAATAAAGTTGCTATAAGCATTCACATGCAGGTTTTTGTGTGGATGGGTGTAATTGATTTTTGAACGCTGACTTAGTATCCAACAACATTACTAAATTCTCCATTATTCTAATGATTTGTCTGTACATTAGGGTTTTCTACATATATAAGCATATTGTCTATGGAAAACATGTTTTTTATAATGCAGTTTGAAAAATTTAAAATTTTAACTGAAGGATTTATTCCTTTTATATTTATTGAAATTACTAATACATTTGAATTTAAATCTACTATATTATTTTGTGCTTTCTATGTCTTACATTTTTTGTTCTTTTATATTTTAAATGTATCCCCCTCCATATTAGTTCTCTTTCTCTCTCTCTCACTCTCTGTCTCCCCACCCCTTCATTATTTGGAAGCTGTATACTATTTCCGTTTTTTTTAGATAATACCCTATAAAACTAAGATGTATAATATAACTTGCACAGTCTAAAGTTAATCAATATTTGCCATCCTCCACATCAATATAAGAACCTTAGAACGTTCGTTCATTTAACTTCAATCCTGACTAGTAAGTCATTATTGTCTTTATTTTACTATTTTGTTTAAAGCCCACTGACATCATTATTACTGTCTTAATCAGTGGTATGATTTACCCACATGATTGCATTCTTTACTCATCATTCTTTTTGCATCTCAGAATTTCTATTTGGGATTTCTTTCTGCCTGAATTACACCCTTTAGAACTATTTTTATGAAGAAAGTGTTGTATTCCCCTTAGCATATTAAAGGTAGTCATTCATTGGCTTTGCACTCCTATTTTTGTTGAGAAATCAGCTGTCAACTTTCTTTGAAGGCAATGAAGGCAATCTGCTTTCCACTTTATTCTTTTTCTGGCTGCTTTTATAATCTTCTCTTTGTCTTTGGTTTCTGCAGTTCGCTCATGTTGTACTTGGGTGTAGATTTCTTTTTATTTTTTCTGATTCTTTTTTATCCTGAATTATTTGGACTAGGGCCTTTGTATAAGTTCTGAAAAATTCTTAGACTTTATTCCTTCAGATACTGTCTCTCTCTCATTATCTCTGTCCTCTTCTCTTTGAACTCTGATGATACATCTGTTAAATCTTCACACTTCTTCCTCCATGTCTTTTGATCTCTCTTTTGTATTGTCCATCCCTTTGACTCCTTGTGCTGTATTTGGATAATTTTTAAGATCTAAGTTAGATCTAACTTAGATCTTCAGTTGCTTTCAATATGTTGTAATCTGATTTATTAAATTTTAATTTTAAGTCATGACATTTTTATTTCTTGAAGTTGTAGTTGGTTCCTTTTCAACTCTCACAATTGGTTCAGATCTGATTTAGCTGTGTGTTGTGCGTGCTTGATGTCACTTACGATTCCTTATTTTCTTGTGTGTTTTGTAATTTTGATTGTCATATTGATTGTCATGAGCTCAGTTCATTCTTTGGAATTTTATCTTGGAGAATTTCTACACTACAAATTAAAGTTGCCCAGTTTTCCTTCTTGAAGGATTCCCCTTTGACTTGGATTTCAGAAGTTTATCATTAGAACTTTATTCCTTTGGCATAAATCAAATGACTTTGTGTTGAGTTAAATACCTGGTAGAGCTCATGTATAGAATCATTATCAGTCATTTATATGTTAAAGTAAATGAGTGTCTTTTTCTATGGGAGAGTTTTGTCAAAGGGATTATAAAGGAAGAAGCGGGGATATAAAGAATCTGAAATCTTCCTCCCCTCAAATAAATTGGATCAAAAGCCTGAACATGAGTAAGTTCAGGAGAAAAGACAAAAAGGGCAGATAAAAAAAGGCGAATTTTCCCCACCTCACAATTTTGTTAGGCTTGGCTTGGATTTTGCCCAAGACACTTTTCTTATTGACTTTTAGGCCATACTGTGCTGCCTGAGTTTACTCACAGAAGACGAACAAGGTTTCAAGCAGAAATCACGAGCCCAGTTCATCAGTAAAGCCAATCTGGGAGACTGGGAAAGAGCATCTAGGGATTTGGGAGGGAGGTGATGGGTTCAAAAATACATGAGGCTATATTGGGTAAGTAAGCAAGTTTGCTCAGGAAGTGTCTAAGAGAGTGGATAAACAGAGGGGATCAAGATGACCTCGATATGACAGGTTCAACCCTTGGGCTTGGGCATGTGTTCTTAGCAAAAGAAGTTTTGCTGGCGCTCAGCTAGGAGGGAGGCACTTGCCAGGTATTGGAGGGCTTGGCCCTCTTCCCACCCTCCCCATCTTCTCTGGCCTTGGCAGTCTCCCACAGCGTTGATAGTAACCAGTGAGCCAGCTCATCTCATCTTCTGCCATGCAGGGGAATGTTGTATTGAAGACTATGAGTTTGGAGTCAGAGAAATTGGTCTCTAACCCCACCTCTATCATTTGCTTATCCACCAGTGACTTTGGGAAAATTATATTAATAAAAACTCTCTCTTGGGTACAATGATTGGGCATGCTATTCGGGTGACAGGTACATGAAAAGCCCAGACTTCACCAGACTATTCATATATGTAGCCAAAACCACTTATACACCTAAAGCTGTTGAAATAAAAAGTTAAAAATAATAAATACAATAAAATGGGTTTTTTTGTTCTATTTGTTTTTATTTCCCTCACAAGAAAAATAATGGACTAAATCTTTATTTGCTTTACATTTTTAATAGAAGAGTAATTAACAAATTGGTCTTTCTTACCTATATTTACTGTTATCCCAATCAGACGAGCTTATTGTTTTTGTTTAGCTAACTTTGTACTTTAATTAGAGACTATTAAATCATTAATAATGTTTTGAATTATAAAAGCCTGTCAAACCAGGAAGCTAAGTTTAATCCACACATTCAGTGGAAACATCTCTGGCTAAGATAATAAAGCATAATTAATTATTTTTATTTTTGAACTTTTACTTTCAGGAGCACATGGCAGATTGTTACATAGGTAAACTGGTGTCATGGGAGTTTGTTGTTCAGATTATTTCATCATCCAGATATTAAGCCTAGTACCCATGAGTTATTTTTTCTGATCCTCTCCCTCCTCCCACCTTCCACTCTCTGATAGGCCCCAATGTGTATTGTTCCCTTCTATGTGTCCATGTGATAAAATGCTTAAAAAAATAAAAATAAAAATAAAAACTCTCTAGGACTCAGTGTTTGTATCTATAAAAACATGAGTCATAATGGTTCTAGGGTACTCTGTCTACCAAGTGGGGCTGTGAGGACAACTCAGGTGACTCTTTTAAAGTGTTAAACACAATGCTTAGAACATAGACTGTGCCTTGTAAACATTAATTAGATTATTGTACTTGGTTTCTCTGTGGCCTTATCTACTCCCATGCCTCTAGGCACAGGACACCAAGATCTTTAACTGTGGCTCCAGCTTTCCTCCAGAGAACTAGAATCCTCTATCTCCGCACTGGACTTCTAGGACATTCGAATGCCACTTTCAACTCAGTAGATCCCCAATCAAACTTCCAAATCTTCCCAACTTCTTATTTCTGGAGAAATCCTGGTGCTACTTTCGAGTCTAGAGGCTTTTGCCTTGTTGCCTACATCCAGTGAGTTACTAAATTCTCTTAGTTTTTCATTTTTTACTGTCCCATACCAGATCATTGCAATAGCTCCCCACTCAAAGACTTCCTCTCAGTGAGTCCTTTCCCTCCTGCCTTTTTATTTTTAAGATAGAGTCTCGCTCTGTCACCCAGGCTGGAGTGCAGTGGCACAATCTTGGCTCACTGCAACCTCAGCCTCCCAAGTTCAAGCGATTCTCCTGCCTCAGCCTCCCTAGGAGCTGGGATAACAGGCGTGCACCATCACACCCAGCTAATTTTTTGTATTTTTAGTAAAGACAGGCTTTCCCCATGTTGGCCAGGCTGGTCTGACCTCAGGCAATCCACCCACCTTGGCCTCCCAAAGTGCTGGGATTACAGGTGTGAGCCACCACACCCCACCCTTTTCCCTTTTAACCACCTCTAATCCAGCCCCAAATAGCTATTTGAAGACTTTCCTAATTACTCCAACTTCAAGAGATTTGTGTTTCTTTTAAACCCCTGTAGTGCTGATTTTCTGCCCCCACCCCCCAATTTAGTATTCCACTTTATCTTTTAGTTATCTTTTGTAAATGTGTGGTTTGGTTTCCAAATAAGCTGTGAACAGGAACTGAGTCTTAGGCTTGTTATATCTCCCCCAGTACCTAGATCTCTGGTGAACATATACTAGTTGCTCAGTAAATAGGTATTGGTTGATTGAATGTGAATCCATCCCATCAGGGTTTGCTGCCTTTCTTGAGACTGTGTGAGGGGGCTGTGTTCTGATTTTAGGGACCGTGCATAAAGCTCTGCTTGGCCTGCAGGTGTGGGTAATGAGTCAGTTTCTTTTTCATTAGGGCATTACTCTCAACGCAGAATTTTCTATATTTAAGCCCCAATTTTCTGTATTAAAGGTCTCACCTTACCACTTAGCCTTTGACAATGGTCGTCATATGCAGTGCCTCAGCACAGATTTGTTTACTATCCCTGGACCTTTAGGGCTCTGGATAGTGGAGCTGAGCATCCTGGAAACAGCACATTGGAAACATCAATCAAATACTGGTCTTTTGACTTCATGACCAATCATGCTCTTCTCTTCTCTTCTCTTCTCTTCTCTTCTCTTCTCTTCTCTTCTCTTCTCTTCTCTTCTCTTCTCCTCTCCTCCCTTCTCCTCCTCTCCTCTCTCTCTCCCTTCCTTTCTTTCTTCCTTCCTTCCTTTCTTCCTTTCTTTCTTTCTTTCTTTCTTTCTTTCTTTCTTTCTTTCTTTCTTTCTTTCTTTCTTTCTTTCTTTCTTTCTTCTTTCTCTCTTTCTCTCTTTCTTTCTTTCTCTCTTTCTTTTTCTTTTTGTGGGTGACTTTGGGTAATTTACTTGACGTCTATGTCTGTAAAATTTAAATTAAAATGTCTATTTTAAATTAACCAAGTAGGATGTTGGAAAGTCTTATTACAGTGCCTAGCACACAGTAGCCATTCAAGAATGGTGGTTGAACCTGAGTTAGGGAGGCTATGAACTCAACTCCTAGGAAGGGCTGGGGGTGACTTCACCGGGAAATCTCCTCCCTGCTGTCTTTGAATAGGTCCTCCACTAATGCCTGAAACTCCACTTTCAGAAGAATGAAGATTCTGAAGATTCATTCCTCTGATCTATCATTGCCGTCTTCAATTTGCATTTTTAAAAATGCTCCTTATTAATAACTTAAAAATGTGAAGAGTTACATATTGAGTCCTAACACCATAATACGTACTCATTTATAGGGAAACAGCAGTCAGCCCAATCTTATTTATGCGCTGGGCAATTGTGGATATTGGATATGGGGGAAAAAAGGAAGGAGAAAGGAGTTGGGGGATGTGGGAAGCAGACTCCCAAGTGAGCAAATTTGTAAGTCAGTATGTGCATGGCCTACTGGCACCCCTGTACTTTAGTGTGTTAGAAGAAAGTCAAGAAGATGGCAATGAATTACAAACATCTGATCTTCCGTTGACGTTTTTCGTGAATGTTAGACAGTGTGACTTTCTTTTCTTTTTTTTTTCTTTTGAGACAGAGTCAAAAAGACAACTCTTGTTGTCCAGGCTGGAGTGCAATGGCACAATCTCGGCTCACTGCAGCCTTTGCCTCCCAGGTTCAAGCAATTCTCCTGCCTCAGCCTCCTGAGTAGCTGGGATTACAGGCATGTGCCACCATGCCCGGCTAATTTTTCTATTTTAGTAGAGACGGGGTTTCACCATGGTGGCCAGGCTGGTCTCGAACTCCTGACCTCAGGTGATCTGCCCACCTCGGCCTCCCAAAGTGCTGGGATTACAGGCATGAGCCACCGCACCCGGCCGATAGTGTGACTTTGAGTTTCCAGATGGAGGTGGGACTCCTTCAGATGATGAGTCTGCTCTGGTAGGTCTTCCAGGAACCACAGAGAGGTCCCATTCTCATTCTCTCCCATAGAAAACGAAGTACTTAGAGGAAGGTGTGTCCCTAAAGAAATAATAAGAGCAGTTTTTATTGCAGTTTATGTGTTCCAAGTCGCAGTTCCAGCCAGTTGCATATGATTCAGTATCATCTCTCATTGTGAGCTTATTTTCGTTCTATTTGAAGTCCTCCTCTCCTGTGTTTCTTTGAAAAGGGGTTTATGTGAACAGGGCTACGCTTTCAATGCCCTAGGTCTGCCATGCAAATAAGACACTTCCATCTCAGTGTGTTCACCTAGAGAAAGATTTTATTAGGTAAACAAAGCAGTAAGTCACCTTTACATCAGAATAAATACAAAGACATCCAGCCTTTTGTCCTTTTCTCCTCCTTTGCCAAAGGAAACGACCCACTCACGTCACCGAATTGTTCCTCATGTGGGTTCATGGGACACAAAATGTTTTTAGCAGGAGATGAGGTATTTGCTTGACAAGAACATTTCTGAGCTGAGGCTTCTTGTTTTAACTTTGTCAACCAGCAGGCAGCATTTCTCTGACTGTAAATCTGAGTTAATTTACAGACATGCTCCTAAGGAAGGAAAAACTGAATCAGTACCCTTGGTCTTGACACAGAGAGATGGCCGCTGAATTGAGAAAGTCACCACCAGGAGAAAAAGAAAAAAAAAGATCTCAGGTTTCAATGAGACAATAAACTTGTAACCACCTGAATAGATCAATGAGGTAAAGTTAATGGTCTGTCTTTTCTTACTTTTACAGATACCTCTTGAGCTGTGTGTTTTGATTATGTTTCCCCCTTTAAACTTACCTGGAAGCTCATTGAACCTGGATTCCCTTAAATAAAAACATTGTGGAGGTGAAGGATCAGAGAGCAACGGGACATGATTTGCTTCTGACCCTTGGAGTCTCTTAGAACAGGCTTGGGCCCTGGGGACACACAGGACAGGCTGGGATGGGAAAGACAGAAAAGAAAGCAAATGTCTGCTCTGGCTCCCTGCTCCTTCCGTTGAGATGAGAGCCAATGGGGGAAAATGAAGTCTCTTCTCAATGTAGGCGGCTGACATAGAAGACTGATGTGAAGATGTCTTGTCTGATTGTCTCTGAAGTGAGTCTCTGAATCACAAGAACAGTGGTCTAAGAGAAAAAGAAAGTGTTGGAAAACAGTGGGCCTAGAGAGGAGCTGTATAATCACCTATTGTTCTTCCCCTCAATTCCAGCAGTTGGCTGCCCCGTCAAGCTGACTTGGCAGTAAGGGGCAGGGGGAATGTTGTGTCTGTGGAATGCCACTCAAAGCCTGACCAATTTCTCACAAAGGTGACAGAACTCCAAAGAACACCCATAATTTCCAATAGCCAAGCCACTGGCAAGAAAAAAAAACTGTTGCTGGTTTATCCTGGTTGCTTTTCTCACTAAATGTTGCCTCTTTTTTTGTTTCAAAAGTACAAACATGACCACTCCTTTCTTCCTTATAGCCTGCAAAGGGATGGTGTCATTGAGAAGAGATTACTGTTTGGAGCAGGGGTCAGGAGACCGTTTCTGGAAAGGGTCAGACGTTAAGTATTTTAGGCTATGCAGGCCATATAGTCTCCTGCCACTACAGTCTGAAAGCCATGCCTGTGGCTGTGCTCCAATAAAATTTTATTATTATTTGAACGACATGTATTTTTTGTGTCATGAAATAATATCTTTCTTTTGCCTTTTTTTTTTTCTCTGCCATTAAAACATATGAAAACCATTCTTAGCTCACAAGTCATCCAGGTGGCAGGCTGGATTTGCCCTGTGGTACAGAGTTTCTTGACCTCTCTGGTCTAGGGTAAAGAAAGTCAAAATGAGTAAGAAAAACACTTTCGAAGTCAACTGTATTGAGGTATAATTTGCATACAATAAAATGTACTCATTTAAAATATACAGTTTAGTAAATATTGACAAGTAATGCAGTCATGTAACCACCTCCACAATAAAAATGGAGAGCATTTCCATCACCCCAGAAAGCTCCCTTGTGCCTCTTCTCAATCAATCTCACCTCCACCGCAGCCAAGGACAAGAATGGCCTGATTTCTGCCACTTAACAGGCCATACCCTCTTTTCTAGACCCTGATAGAATTACATAGCATGTCCTCTGTTGTGTCTGGCTTCTTTTGCCTCGCATGATTTTCTAGATTTGTCTATGTTGCTACATGAATCAACAGTTCGTTTCTTTTTCGTGCTGAATACTCTTCCATTGTGTGAATATACCACAATTTATTTATCCATTTACCTCCTGATGGACTTCTATTTTTTTTCTGTTACAAACAAAACTTCTAATGACCTTTCATACACAAATCTTTGTGTGAACATGGTTTTCCTATATCTCAAGAAAATGCCTAAGAATGGAATTGCTGCATCATATGTAAGGGTATATTTAACTTCATAAGAAACTGTGAGATTTTCCAAAGTGGTTGTACCACTGCTGGTGAGTGCTTATGCATTCTTACCAGCAGTGTCTGAGAGTTCTGCTTACTCCTCGTCCTCACTAACACTAGTGCATATGTGGTGGCATCTTACTACACTTTCAATTTGTTTTTCTCAGATGACTAGCTATATTGGACATCTTTCCATGAACTTACTAGCCATTTGTACATCTTCTATCTATTGGCATCTTCTGCCGATTTTTAATTGGGTTATTTTTCTCCTCTTGAGTTATGAGTTCTCTGTGTATTTTGTATATAAGTTTTTTGGTTAGATAGGTGTATTGCAAATATCATCTCCCAGTCTGTAGTTAGGCTTCTCCATTTCTTAATAGGGTATTTTGATGAGCAGGTGTTTTAAATGTGATAAAGACCAATTCATCAATTTTGTTTTTCATGGCTCATAGAAAAAGACTCTTTTAACTTTTAAAACTTCATGGACCCTCATGTGATGGTGGGTATTAATTCTGTATCTAAGTTTGAGAAAATTACATAACACAAAAGCCACTGTTAACGTTTCTTAACAGGTTTTTTGAGATATAATTCACACGCCATACAAACATGTGAAATAAAATAAATAAAAACATCGTGGAGGTGAAGGATCAGAGAGCAACGGGACATGATTTGCTTCTGACCCTTGGATTCTCTTGGAACAGGCTTGGGCCCTGGGGATGCACAGGGCAGACTGGGATGGGGAAGAGAGAAAAGAAAGCAAATCTCTGCTCTGGCTCCCTGCTCCTTTTGTTAAGACGAGAGCTGATGGGGGTCACCTATTTAAAGTGTAGAATCCAGTGGTGTTCAGTGTAATCAGAGAGCCATGTAACAATCACTGTGGTCAACTCTAAAACATTTTATTTACCTCAAAAAGAAACCCTGTACCCTTTAGCTATCACTCCTCTCTTTCCATTCTCCCCACTGCCCCGGACCTATGCAAACAGTGATTTACTTTCTGTCTCTATGGGTTACCCTATTCTGACATTTCATGTAGATGAAATTGTGGTCTTTTGTGACTGGTCTCCTTCAATTCACATAAACATTTTAAGGTTTATCCATGTTGTAGCTTTCATGAATACTTCGTTTCTTATTTATAGCTGAATAATAGTCTGTTGATGGATATATCACATTTTGTTTATCCGTTCGTCAGTTGACAAACATTTGAGTTCTTTCCACTTTTCGTTATTATGAAAAATCCTGCTACAAACATCTGGGTACAAACTTTTGTACAGACATATGTTTTCACTCCTCTTGGATATTTGCCTAGGAGTGGAATTGCCGGTTCATATGGTAACTGTATGTATACTTGTTTGAGAAACTGTCAGACTGCTTTCCACAGAGGCTGCATCATTTTATGTTTAATATAAAATCAGAGGGTTTTCTGATTTCTCTATATCCACATCGAGACTTATTCTCTGACTTTTTGATTCTGGCCATCCTAATGGAGATAAAGTAGCATCTTAATGTGAATTTGATTTGCTTTTCCCTGATACTATACAATCTTTCTTGGAGAAATGTCTATGTAGGTTCTTTGGTGATTTTAAAACTTATGTTGTCTTTTTATTATTGATTTAGGAGAGTACTTAAAATATTCTGGAAAAAAGTCCCTTATCAGATTTATGATTTGCCAATATATTCTCCCGTTTTGTGTGTTGTCTTTTCACTTTCTTGATGAAGTCCTTTGACACACAGAAGCTTTACATTTTTATTGTGTCCAGTGTATTTATTATAGATACATAGTAGTTGTACATTTTCTGCTTATGCTTTTGGCATCATATCCAAGAATCCTTTATTAGTGTGAGGTCATGAAGACTTAGCCTTATATTTTCTCCTAAGAGTTCTAAGAGTTTTCTAGTTTTAGTTTTTATGTTTAAGTCTTTGTCCTATTTTAAGTTACTCTTTATATGGTATGAGGAAGAGGACCAACTCTTCTCTTTTGCACATGACTATCCCGTTGTCCTGGCATCATTTGTCAAAAAGGCTATTCTTTCCCCCATTGAGTAGTCTTGATGCTCTTGTAAAAAAAAAAAATCAGTTGACTAGAGAGATATGAAGTTACTTCTGTACTCTCAATGATATGCAATTGATTTATATGTCTATTTTTGTGCCAACACCACACTATCTTGATGTCAATTGCTTTGCAGTGAGTTTTAGAACCCGGAAGTGTGAGTCCTCCTACTTTGTTTCTTCTCTTTGAAGATTGTTTCAGCTATTTATGGTCCCTTATCATTTCATATGAATTTTAGAGTCAGCTTGTGAATTTCTTCAAAGACATCAGCTAGGATTTTGATAGAGATTGTGTTGAATCTGTAGATCAATTTAGAAAGTATCAACATCTTAACATGTTAAGTCTTCCATTCCATGAACATGGGATGTTTTCCCATTTGCTTCCCATTGCATGTATATGGAAATACAATTGATTTTTGTATATTAGTCTTGTATCCCACAAACTTGCCAAACTTGTTTAGTACTTCTAATACTTTTTAGTGGATTATTTGGGGTTTCCTATATATAAGATCATGTCATCTGCAAATAGAGGTAATTATATTTTTTTTCCAACTTAGATGACTTTTACTGCTTTTTCTGGTCTAATTACTCTAAAACTTCCCAGAGCAACACTGAATGGAAGTGCTGAGAGTAGACATCCTTGTCTCTTCCTAATAATAGGGGGAAGACATCCAGTCTTTCACCATTAAGTATAATGTTACCTGTGGGTTTTTCATATATGCCCTTTAATGGATTGAGGATGTTTCCTTCTAGTCCTATTTATTTTTTGTATGTGTGTTTTTTTTTTAAAATCATGAAAGGGTGTAGAATTTTGTCAAATGCTTTTTCTGTATCTATTGAAATGATCATGTAATTTTTGGGTTTTGCTAAATTTTTAATAACTTTGTGTTATTAATTACAATGACACATACTCAAGAGACTATTTGTCATTAATTCAGACTGCTTGATTCACAATGGAGTTCTTGGTTATTTGAAAAAGATACTGTAAACCTCAAGTGTCTATAATCTCAAGTTCAGAACCATTGGTCTGGCAACTTGCTATCTACATAATAAGTGGAGTGTTCGCTACTTTACTCTGTGAAATGGGTTCTAGTGTAATAGAATCCTAGCATTAGGAGTGGCTTGATTGTGTAAGTAGTCTGGTCTTCTGCCCAATGTGAGAGTCTCCTCCACAGTATCTCCAATAGGTGGTCATCAGCTTGGAATCCACTCAGGAATTAAAGTAGGCCTTTTGGAAAAGGTGCAAGGGCACTGTGTTATAAAGTTTCAGTATCATTTTTTACAAAAACACAGACTGGATTTTCTGTATTTATTTATTTACTAGACTAAGGGTCAGGAACCCAGGGTTTCAGTACTGGTTTCAATCCTGACTTGTTATGTAAACCTAGCCAAGTTTCTGCTCCACTGATCCTTAATTTCCTTCTCTGTTAAATGGCAACAATAATAATAACAATGCCTTATAAATTTTATTTGTCCTAGCTTCTTCACAGATGCTAGAAGGCTCAAAAAATGAATTACATGAAGACAACTAAAAAATAATTTCATAAATTTAACTTATTAATATCAGACAACCTTGGTATTATTTGTAACTCAAGTAATAAGAGTTAATGCCTTAAAAAGAGTAGGTGGGCCAGGTATGAGGCTCACACCTATAATCACAACATTTTGGAAGGTTGATGTAGGCGGATCACTTGAGCCCAGGAGTTCAAGACCAGCCAAAGCAACATAGTGACAGTCTGTACCTATAAGAAAATTTTGAAAATACAGCCAGCATGGTGATGCACACCTGTAGTTCCAGGTACTCAAGAGGCTGAGGTGGAAGGATCACTTGAGTCTGGGAATTTGAGGCTACAATGAGCTGTGATCACACTACTGCACTCCAGCCTGGGTACATAGTGAGATCTTGTCTCGGAAAAAAAAAAAAAAAGTAAATAAATAAACAAAGAGTAGATATTCATTATTTACATTAGTTCCTTAAAATTTCAGAAAAGCAGAGCTCACGGATTTTGTCTGTTGGTGTAGATGAAAAGTTGAGTAGATAACTTGCTTTGGAGTTGAAACTCAACTAAGCTGGTTGCACAGGTGTTAACTGAAGAGCTTAAAGGTAAGAGAGTCATATAGAACAGACACAAGACCCCAAACTCTATTCCAGGGTAGAGTTAATCTGTAAAATTCAGATTCTGCATTCTTCACTCCCAATGTGAAGTAATATACTAAGAAGAAATCCTGTCCACAAAACACTCACATTGGCAACATTACATAATCTTGAAGGAAGATGATAAATAACAGCCTGACACTAATAGAGAATGGTTTTGGAGACCAGCTGTATGGCTAGATACTTTAGAGAATATTTATCTCTTTACTGACCTTCTCAAGAAGTGGAAACAGAATGGAGATAGAACCCTCTCCTCCCAGAGCCTGAGGCTTTGGAATTCTCTGGCTCTTCTATATCTGAGGTCTTCTGTGTTGGCAACTTCTCTGAAAGAAGTGTGAATTACTGCAATGTTTGTGTTTCAGAAAACAGACTCTGAGCCTCCAAGACATTTGTTTCTTCAGTCCTCTTTCCCCTCTATTCAGTAGAATCCCAAATCTGAGTACTCATGGGCTCTAAAAAGGTGAAAGTTTTTTTCTACGGAACACTTCTGACTATGCGCCTCTCATCATCAAATGTGTGGGTTTTTCTGCACCAAGCAATTGCTCAGTTTTCTGAAGACACCAACTGGGTGTCCTATAATTCAATTCATTTCTGACACCATTTATCTGGGGTTAGTGCCGACTCCACAGGGCAAGGGCTCAGTCCCAAAGACTGCCTCCACTTCAGATGCCAATTGCAAGTCCCAGGTTAATACCTGTGCTTCTGCCTGAGCTGGCTGTAAAATGAGTTCTCATGACTCCCTCTTCAGGTTCAATAATTTGTTACAGTGGCTCACAGAGCTCAGGGAAACGTTTTCCTTACTATTAACAGTTTTATAAAGCAGCAGTTCCCAACCTTTTTGGCACCAGGGACTGGTATCATGGAAGACAATCTTTCCACAGACGGTGGGGGGATGGTTTCAGGATGAAACTGTTCCACCTCAGATCATCAGGCATTAGATTCTCATAAGCAGTGTGCAACCTAGATCCCTCGCATTGGAGTTCACAACAGGGTTCATGCTCCTATGAGAATCTAATGCAGCTGCTGACCTGACAGGAGGCGGAGCTCAGGTGGTAATAGGAGTGACGGGGAGCAGCTGTAAATACAGATGAAGTTTGTCTTCTCACCTGAGGTTCACCTCCTACTGTGCAACCCAGTGGCAGGGAGGTGGGGCGTGGGGGCAGGGGTTGAGGACCCTTGTTATAAAGGACACAACTTAGAAACGGCCAAATGGAGGAGATGTAGAGGGCAAGGGATGGGGAAGGGACATGGCTTCACTGGGCGTGCCATCTTATTCAAGCCTATTCACTGACCTAGGAACTCCGTGAATCTCATAGTTCAGAGTTTCTATAGAGGCTTCATTATGTAAGTATACTTGATGAGGTCATTGGCCACTGGTGACTGAACTCAAACCCCAGCCCTTCTCTCCTCCCCAGAATTCCAAGGTGGGGGTGAAAGTTCCAGTGCTCTAATCACATGGTTCCTCTGGGGTCCATACCCCATCATCCAAGAGTCACTTCATTTGCATAAACTCAGGTATAATTGAAAGGGGCTTATTATGAATAACAAAAGACGCTCCTCTCATCACCACTCAGGAAATTCCAAAGGTTTTAAGAATCCCAGGCAGAGACCAAATATGTATTTCATAGTATATCCCAATATTACATGCTTTCACCCAATTTAGACCTTGGGGATCTGTCTGTGCAGCCATGGAAATATTGGAGCTAAAATCTCCCAGGCAGAACTGAACATCCTTGCCAGAATTCACTTGGTTTCCCCTTTCAGGTACTGTATTTTGATTTGAATAGCATCAGAAACCAGATGTGAAGTTCTTCCTGAAAACTACTCTTCTGTTCCATGGCAGAAGGAAGTTTAATGGGAGCCATTTTCCTGCCCTGGAAAATGACTTCTTTGGGGAGAGGATGACAGCAGAGGGTCCATCTCCTTGACCCATGGCAACAGGCCCTGGATTGGAAAAAAGCAAGACAACAAGGAACTGTTGCTGAACTGGTCATATCAGCTGGAACCCCTGCTCCCTTAAGGAGCTGAGGCTAGCAGTTGTGTTTGTTACTCTGTTGCTACTGGGGATGGCTGTAGCACAGTCTAGCATTATAATGAACTGGGTGTGTGGGAGCTGAGAGCTCTTGACCAGCTCTGTAATTAAAAGGGGACATGCATTAAAAGCAGAGCACATCCTGCACATCCCTGGTCCTTTGCCAGGGGCCACAGATTGCATTGTCTGCACTTTGCTTCTTCACTCTGATGGGGTTTGGCAGTCTCTGGGGCACTGGGAGGTGCAGAGCCTCATAAATACAGTGTTTGCTTGGAAGTCCAAAGTTCCTAGGTTCTATTTCTGCTTTGGCTCCATTTAGGAACCAAACTGGAAATGGTGGCTTGATTTCCTTTCTCCAATACTTGGGAGGCCATGAGGACTCTTGAGACAGTGTATGTACCAAAGGCTTGCTAGAATCTCCTGTTCTGACTGGTTAGCTCAGCTGGTTGACAGTGGGCATTAACCAAAGCTGAAGTGTGGGTCCTTTTCCTTTGTGGGCATGTGAGCTTTTTTTCTATTTCATGGCCATGGGCTGCATCTCTAGCTCCAATCAGGCAAAATTTCCTGGGTGAATTGATGTAGATTAAATGCCTTGCCTAGGATACAACTTGGTAGGTATTTAATCTGTGTTTGCCCAGTGAATGAATGCAAATCATTCAGAGAATCACAGAATGACAATAAAAAATGTTTTTAGAGACCATCTGCTGCATCCCTTTACAATATTATTTGTCAGAGAAAAACAATTCTGAGTCTCATTTGACTATTTACAGTTACTATGTAATTTTTCTCAATTGGAGGGATAGAATTGCATTTTATTTATGCAATCCTTTATGTCCTCTCCAGCACCTAGGGCCTTGCCTGGCAATTAGCTGAAACTCAGATGGCAGTGCCCAGCGACCCTCAGCTCTGACAATGGCCCTTCCCAAGTGGGCTCCCTGTCCAACCACCACACTGGGTATAAAGGCTATCACAATTACAGAGCTTTGAGTACAGAAACCTGTAATCTAGGGAAGAATTCACCCAGAGCAGTTCCTCCTACACCAGGAACAGAGCCTACAGCAAGCAGTGTAGAGACCTCGGTGCTCTACGAAGGCCTGGCCTCTGGGGCTGCTGCTGAGAAGCTATTTGGGGGCCTTGGAGCAGACTTGGGGCTGCTGAAGGCTGTGCAAGAGGAATGACCACCGCAACTTGTTAGCGAACAGAGGGGAGAACTGAAGACAAGCCTCTCTGCCTTTGCTTAGGCCCAGGACCGAAGGAAATAAATAGCTGTATAGTTGAATGACACCACTTTAGATGACATGGGAGGAGAAGGCCATGTGACTTGATAGGAAAATCGACTTCATATAGCCACACAAATTAACCAAAGACTTTCTCCAGGGAAAGATCTTTGGGATGCCGTAAGGAACCACGTTTGACTCTAAATTGCAGAGGAGTGGTCTTTGGGATGCATATAGGAAATTGTTTTGTAAAGAGACAGAATCCAGGTTTGGAATCTGAGAGGTGCAGCAGAAGTCAGAGTGGAGACTTGGTGGCTCTAATGTAGCGGAGAAGGAGTAATTACGTGATGGAAGGCTAATGCCCACTCTCATAAACCTGGGCTGGAAATGTGGGTCTCTGCCGAGCAGGTGTACTGCTTACGAGGCCCCCCAGGGGCGCATGTCCTTGTGCCACTCTCCTTCGTGTAGCTCTTCAAGGAATTCCAGTGGCTAGGATTTTTTTTTTTTTTTAACTTTGATTTTTTGGAGGTATTTGTGGGTTTCCAGAGGGGATGCCTGTCCTTCCATGTTGGTGCAATAGAAAGGCATGAGTGTGACTCCCAAAGCAGCTGGATGGAGCCGTGGTAGAGGCTCCCCAGCTCTGGATTTGAGAAGACCCAGCAGGGCTGGGAGAAGTGCTACACAGGAGGCCAGGGGTAAAGCTCGCCTCTGTTCTCTGGAGGACTTGGCCACACCAGCCTTCCAGCTCTTGCTCACAGACTTCTCTCCACTGTAAATGTTCTCCTTCCATCTTTCCACTCATCTTAGTCCTTCCAGCCTTCAGAGTTCAGCTCAAATCCCTATGCTACCACAAAAACTGGCTGGCCCTCCAGAGAAGACAGCTTCTGTCTCTGTAACTCCTTTAAGCTGTTATACACTAACTTTGTCATCAGAGAGGCTGAATTCAAATCCTGGCTCTGCCATTTGTCATCCATATGACTTGGCAAGTTACTTAACCTCTTTGAGCCTCGGCTTCCTTATCTGTAAAACAGAGATAATTATAATGGCAATAATCCTAGCACCTCTTCTGGAGGCTATTGTGAGCATTAAATGAGATAACACACGTGAAGTTTTAGTAAATACATGGTAAGCATTTAATAAAGGTTACTTGTTGTTACCAACTATTTGACACTCAGATCGGACAGCCTTATATTACTAACATTTTCACATATGATGTTCTCTCTTTTTGTGCAGAATGTAATTTCCTTGATGCCATATACATTGTCGTTTTACTGTTCAATAAGTATTTGTTGTGTGTCATACTGTATATTATTTTATTTATACATTTTATTTGATAGATAATGATGTATACATTATTGTATTTATGAGGTACAGTGTGATGTTTTGCTATATGTTTGCATTGTAGAATAATTAAATCAAGGTAATTAACAAATCTATCACTTATATACTTTTTTTTTTTTTGAGATGAAGTCTTGCTCTGTCACCCAGGTTGGGGTGCAGTGGTGTGATCTTGGCTCACTGCAACCTCCACCTCCTGGGTTCAAGCAATTCTCCTGTCTCAGCCTCCTGAGTAGCTGGGACTACAGGCACACGCCACCACACCAGACTAATTTTTGTATTTTTAGTAGAGATGGTGTTTTACTGTGTTGGCCAGGCTGGTCTCGAACTCCGGACCTCAAGTGATCTGCCCACTTTGGCCTCCCAAAGTGCTGGGATTATAGGCATGAGCCACTGTGCCCAGCCTGCTCATACACTTGTTTTTTTTTTTTTTTAATGGTGAATATACCGTACATTTTTAAATAGACTTTAATTTTCGAAAAGTTTTAGATTTTCAGAAAAATCGCATAGATAGTACAGAGAGTACTATATGCCCCAGAGAACTCCCATCCACCCTCTCCAGTTTCCCTATTATGAACCTCTTACACTACTAGGACTTATTTATTACAACAAATGAACTGATATTGATACATTATTAATAACTGACATCTACTGGCATATTTTTTCAGGTTTCATTAGTATTTACCTAATGTCATCTTCCTGTTTGAGGACCCCATCTGGGATACCACAGTACATTTGGTCATGTTTCCTGAGGCTCCTCTTGGCTGTGAGTTTCTCAGACTTTCCTCATTCTTGATGACCTTGAGAGTTTTGAGAAGTATTGGTCAGGTATATTGCAGGATGCCTTTTATTGAAATGTGTCTGATGCTTTCCCACGATTAGACTGGATTAATGGGTTTGGGGGAGGAAGGTCAGAGAGGTCAAGTGCCATTTTCACCATGTTATATTTAGAGTACGTGTTCTCAACTGACCTTGATCATATGGATGAAATGGTGTTTGTCAATGTTTCTCCACAGCAAAATTTTCCCGTTTTCCCCCTTTCCAAGCTGCACTCTTTGGAAGGAAGTCATTATTTGCAGCCCATCTTAAGGAGTGAAGAGCAAAGTATTCCACCCTCCTTGTTGAGGGTGGAATATCTACATAAATTATTCTGAATTCTTCTGCACAGGATTTTGTTTCTTCTCATTCATTCATTCATTCATTCAGTTATTTATTGTTACTAGAATGCGCTTATGTGTATTTATTTTATGCTTTGGGTTATAATCCATTATTCCTTTATTTATTTTATTACTTAAATAATTTCATATTTGGCCACTGGGATCTCTTTCAGTTGGTTCCTGTGTCCTTTTGATATACCCCCATCATTGTGTGTGTGTGTGTGTGTGTGTGTGTGTTTAATGCTTTCTTACTTTCTGAAACTATAAGATGTTCTAGGCTCATTTTGTGTATTTCCTGTAGAAATGGGGTTTTGCTATGTTGCCCAGGCTGGTCTTGAACTTCTGAGCTCAGGCAATCCAACTGCCTCGGCCTCCCAAAGTGTTGTGACTACAGACGTGAGCCACTGGACCCAGCGCACTAAGTGAGTTTTAAAAAATTTACATAGATTAAGCATCCCTCTTTGTGAGGTAAAGTTCTGTGGGTTTTGATAAATGCGTCGTGTCATGTATCCACTCTTACAATGTTACATAGAAGTTTCACTGCCTTAAAAATCCCCTGTGCTCCACCTATTCATACTTCCCCTACTCCCCCAAATTGCTGGCAACCACTGATTTTTTTTTAAAAAAGCTATTTCTATAGTTTTGCTTTTTCCAGAATGTATAATTAGAATCATTTAGTATATAGCATTACCGTGCTGACCTCTTTCACTTATTAATATGGATTTAAAATTCCTCCATGTCTTTTCATAGCTTGATAGCTCATTTTTTATCATTAATACTGTTCCATTGTATGGAGGTACCACAGTTTGTTTATTCTTTCATATATTCAAGGACATTTTGGTTGCTTCCACTTTTTGGCAATTATGAATAAAGCTTCAATAGACTTTCATGTGCATGTTTTGTGTGAACATAGTTTTCAAATCAAGTGGCTAGAAACCTAGGAGCACAATTGCAGAGTCATGGGGTCAGACTATGTCTAGCATTCTAAGAAACAACTGTCTTTCAAGGTGACTGTACCAGTTTTCATTTCCACTAGCAATTAATGAAAGTTCCTACTGCTCCAAATCCCCACCAGCATTTGACATTGCCATTTTTTTTTTATTTTTCATTTCAGCAATTCTAATATGCGTGTGGTGTTATCTCGTTGTTTTACATTGCAATTCTCTAATTGCAAATAATGTCTAGCATCTTTTTATAGGCTTATTTGCCATCTGTATATCTTTGGTGAGATGCCTGTTCAAATGTTTTGTCCATTTTAAAATAGGGTTGTTTGTTTCCTTATTGCTAAATTTTAAGGATTATCTGTATATTTTGGAGATGAATCCTTCATCAGATAGGTGATTGCAAATATTTTCTTTCAGTCTATGACTTGTCTTTTCATTCTCTTAAATGTGTCTTTCAAAGAGCACAAGTTTCTAATTTTAGTGAGATCTAACATCAGTTTTTTCTTTCATTGAAATCATTCATGGATTATTCTTTTGGTGTTGTATTTAAAAACTCATCACAAACCCAAAGCCGCATATATTTTCTGTGTTCTCTTCTAGAAGTGTTATAGCATTGTATGTTTTATTTAGGTCTATATATGATCCACTTTGAGTTGACTTTTGTGGAAAGTATTAGGTCTGTGCCTACATTATTGTTATTATTTTTTGCCTACGGATATCTAATTGTTCCAGCCCTATTTGTTAAAAAGACTATGATTTCCCCCATTAAATTTCATTTACTGCTCTTTAGTCAAAGATCCCTTGACTATATTTACATGGGTCTGTTTCTAGGCTCTCTATTCTGTTGCATTGATCTATGTCTCCTTTAACTAATGACCACACTGCCTTGGTTACTGTAGCTTATAGTAAGTCTTGAGGTCAGATAGTGTCAGTCCTTCAACTTCTTTCTTCTTTTTCAGTGTGCTGGGTATTCTGGGTCTTTTGCCTTCATATTGCATTTTAAGCTTCATTGATTCATCAAGGTCTAGCTTAGAGCCTTGCTTAATTACAGGCTCTAAACTAATTGTCCACTGTTTGCTTACCTCTGAGTACAACTCAAGTCATTTTTTAAGACTACTGGAAAATAAGTTACCTTAGCTTTTTCATCTGAAAATTTTTCTATGGTTATAAATTGTATATTTATATAGTACCATTATGATGAGTAATAAATTATTACCATAATGGTGGTAATGTATTACCATAATTTACCACTTTATGGTAACAATTTATAACCATAAAATTTTCAGACGAAAAAGCTAAGGTAACTTAAAATATTTTAGGCACCAGAATTCTTCTTAGGGAAAAATACCATTGTTTGGAAAAAACATTTTGGTAAGTTACTAAGAAAAGAAGGTAAATTTTGCAAAGGCATAAGTCAAGACAATAACCAACAAAAAATAGTGCCCTGCTTGAACCAAAGAGAGGGTGCTCTGTGTTCCCAAGAGGGAGGATACAGAAGACAGGAAAGGAAAGATTAAGAAAGGAGATTGGAGGAATGAGCAGATGAAATAAAGCTGAGATCCACATGCAATGAAGCAACCATTAGAAATTCCACCACATAAGATTAGGGATGCCTGATGTTGAATTTGAAAATCTTCCTGTTGCTGTGATATGACACTCGGTTTTGTCCTTAACCACTTCATCTCACCCTTACTAAACTCTATCACACTCATGAGTGCTTTGTGTGAAAGTTTTGTTTTGTTTTTTAGGAATTCAAGAAAGAACTCGAGTTCTACTGTTGCAGTGAAGAACAGAGAACACCTGAGGAAGCTGAGAATGAAATGAGACCACCAGGACTTAGCAACCGTCTTGCTGAGGTTTGGATTTTGACAGGGCATGAATGGTGGTTGGAGATAAGCTTATCTGGTTCTCCAGGGGCCAGGAGACCTCAGCTAGGTTAGCATATGCATTGCACATATTACAGTAAGGATGCCTGTATAGTTATCAAATTACTCTAACAGCATTATTTCCTTTGACTCTGTTTCACAGTCATGTGAAGCAAACTCTTTCTGTAGATTGTGCAAATTTAACTCAATCTGTATTGGGCTGGACATTGTGACAAATTACTAGGGATCTACTTGAATGACACTTTATATGCAAACTTTATCTTTACATTTTAATGTATTCAAACTTATATGGTTAGGAGAAGAGTCTGACAGCTTCAAAAATAGAAGAAAAATCATTAAATGTTGACTGGTAGAGCTGGAAGAGATCTCAGCACTACTTTATAGATGAGGAAACTAAGATATAGAGAAGTGGGTAACTTTCCAACATCATACAGCCTTTGAACAGTAGATTCATTGCAACAATTCAAAGAGAAAGTCTTCTTTCCCTGCTAGGGGAATTTCTGCCATGAACCACTCCTCCCGTAGTACTCAAAGGTCTAACTTGGCTATGGAAAAGCCTCCATCTCAAGAATGTTTATGTCTTTGGATCCTTTCCTCTCTTTTACAAAAGAATGCTGGAGAAAATAAAAAGAAAGGTCCACATGGTCATAAAACACTGAACTTCAGCTTTTTCTGAAGCCACCTTTTGTCCAAATTTTGGGGACTTTACGTGGATGGGAGCAAGCAGTTTACTTGGGCTTGTTCCTACTTCCTACCTCTCCCAGGACTGGGAGAGTCAACTGAAAACCAATCAATATATGTTTCATTTTTGTTTTCTGTATAAATAGTTGTCTTATCTGAAATGACCTTTTTCCAAGAGCTAATAGCCATAAATTTTTGCAGCCGGGCATGTTTAGAAATGCCTCTTAGCTATTTTTGTTGATTTATTTTCTTTGTCTGTATTTGTGCAATCCAGCTTTGGTCATAGAAGCAACAGCTCTGGTTTCTGGTCCTCTACCTCTAATGATTTAAATTCAGGGGATGTAGTTCTTTTTCTGTGGGAATGGTCCTATATGGGATTCCATGGAGTCATATCTCAGCCCAAGAGATATTACTCTATCTTGGAGACTCACATTGAATTCTTTTGTGGCAACTTTTTCTGCATTTTCTGCTTTTCTTTCTGAGTTTGCTTTGAAATGTTTTTATCTATCTACCTGCCTACCTACCTACTTCCAATTTCCATGTCCAATAATATGGTTATATATTACAGAGTATTAACTCACTGGCATATTAAGTGACCACAAAAAATACAAATGAAAATATCATCTGCTGTGTAGCTTCATGGAACAGCACATCTGAAACATATTAAGTGACCATTTCATATATTTAATTATAGTCTAAAAACTTATGTAACACGTGGATAATTTTAGACATTTTCTCAAAAAGAAGCAAGTGAACTGGCAGTTCTTAATGGCCTAATATATGCTGGATTTATCTCATTTAACCCTTAGAACAATCCTGTAGATTAGGCATCTATTTGAAGACGTAGAACCTGAGTCTCAATGGATTAAATAACTTGTCTAAAGTCACACAGCTAATATTAATATAAAGGTATAGCCAGAGTTCCAGGTTGGTTCTAAAGCTGGAATCTCTGCTCTTTTCATTATGCCATGCTACATCTAGAGAAATCTAAACAATGATAGACTTAGGTAAAGGTCTTAGAATTGTAGCATTTTGGGTTAAAAATAAAAATAAAAGTAAATATAAAAATATTTTTGTCTCCCTTCATCTACACTGTATTAATAATTTCTGAGTTGGAGGAAAGGACACGTGACTGACACAATAGAGAGAAATCATCATTCCTGTCTGTCCTTTTGCTTCTAGAAGAATGTTGTTCCCTCTCTCTCTCTGGATATCCATTTTCCAGGCCACAATATGTATGTTCTGAGGTCTGAAGTCAAAAGATTCCAAGAAAATAAGGCAATAGCTTAAGCCCAGAATGTAAGACTAAGCAATAAAACAATCAGAATTATCTGACTTATAAGCAGTGCTAAACTTAGATGAAATTTAGAAATAGAAATATAAGTTTATCTTTTTCTTCTCAAGCCTCCACTATGCTTTCCCTTCTCTTTTATACAAATTTGTTTTCTGTATCACATGGTGCTGTGTTGATATTAGGAAAATTATTCATATTAGGAATAAATGATTCATTATGTTTAATTCATTACTTCTCCCATGAATATTCATATTTTAATTGGAAATAAATTCTTAAGGTTCAAGAATGAATCCCTACAGGTGGAATTTCAGATATTAATCAGCAGGTATCAATCAATCAGTAGATCTTCACTGTCCTTGAAATCACACAATTGGTTTCCTTATGAATCAAAGATGGGACCTGCAGAGCTGATTTGATTCAATTAACCACCAGGAGAATTAATTTCTACATTTAACAGAGGAGTAGCTGAAACTCACAGAAGTTGGGTGATTTATCTACATGTCACAATTAGTAGGTGGCAGATGAGTTACAACCAGATACTTCTCTCTAGAGCAATAGAACCAGAGTGTTGGCAAGGATCTTAGAGTAGCACCATGCTGTTCATCCTTCTCAAGACCTCCTTACCAAATATTATTTTTAAGAAACTTCCCCAATGACACAGAACACACATCAGCCCAATATTTTTGCAGGTGTTGCTGATCTCAGTCCTATGTCACCTTGAAGACTGCACCTACGACAACACAGAAAAAGTCTAGTCCTTCTTCTCTTCCTTGAACCCCATGCCTTCCCCACCCTCAGCACCGACTTTTCTTTTTCAGGATAAATATTCCTAGTTTCTCCTACTTTTCTTCATGTGACATGTTTATACTCTTGCATCCTCCCAGTTATACTCTTCTGAACTTGCTATAGTTTTCCTCAAAGTATGGTGTGTAGAACTGAACCTAGTACTCCAGGCGAGGTCTGAACTCACTCATTCATTTATTCATTCATTCAACATATATTTGATCAGTGTCAAACCTCTGTCTGATCAGTGCAGAGAAGGGAGGGGACACTTAGCTCCATTGCTCGAGATGCCATACATTGTTGGTTGTAGCCTAAGATCAAATTAATTCTGGTTTTTAGGGGTTCATTTTCAATGAGTTCTCTGGAGATTTTCCCGATGACCTACTATGTAGTGTGCCTTGTTCTTCACCAAGCTGCTTTTCTGTGTGTGAAGCTGGCCGTTTTTGTATGGGGTGTGTGTGCCTGCACAGGATTTTATAAAACCTATTTGGGTTATAATGAGAACACCTTTCCTCAGATCCCAGTCCAGCTTTTGTTCCTTCCTGATGCCAAAGTTGACATGTCCCCGGTCTGTCTCTGTAATAAAATCTAATCTCCAGGATGTGGAGCCATCTCTCTGCTCAGGGGTCAATCAGGAGCCAACGAGAGGGGTTGTGAGCTCATATGTGTACAAAGATGCTTCTGTAGCCCATGGAAAACTACCCATCCGGTTCTTCCCCCTTGCTTTGGACTCTTCACGGTCTCTCCTCCTTCTCTTTTGCTCTTCCCGTGCAGTTGAACTGGCCCAAAGCAAAGAAAGGCAACAACCCAGTAACAGGGCACACAACTGAAGTCAAGGCCTGAGAGACATTTCTGAAGTCGGGATTCTGCAGATAGGAGGCTGAAGAATTCTGAAATCTACACTTTGGGTGTCTTTAATGTGTCTTTTCTTGCCCATGCTATTATCCTTCACCCTGTTCACTTTTTTTTTAATCTAAAGAATTACTTCCACCAGAATTTCTTGATGCAGTTTGCAATTTACAGAGTCTTGTCTATGCACTTTACAGACAAGGAAAACTAAAAACCCAGATAAATCCTTTGTAGGAGTCACATTGTGGACCCCAGGACCTTTGTCCTAAACTTTGATGATCAATTTACTGTGGTAATTTGTGTGTTTTGCTAACGGAGCAACTAAAGAAAAATCCGTACCCTCTGTAAGTCTCTCTAATGTAATCCAAGTCTCTCATGCTGTTATTTTTCCCCCCACAGGAAGGAGATGGTGGAACATCTAAGTAGAGCTCTGCTAAAGCTAATTAAGCACCTTCTCATGTATCTTTATTCACTGCAATCCTCCGTGCTCACTCCACATAGTCACCTACCATCCAAGTCTTTGAAAAGCAGGGGAACCTACACATATTAGCCTTTCGTGAGTCAGATCTTCCTTGAAGGGAAAAAAATATAAAGGATCTAAGTATAAACCAGCTCTCAGGATGGAGTGAGGGAGAGATCCAAACTTTTCCATGATAGGATGCCATCTCCTCCCTGCTCTCAAGTTCGTGTTGTGAATATTGCCTGCATTCTTCTTAATAAAAGAACTAACTCATTTCCATCCCTCTTGTTTGCAGATGCTGTTTAGGTCAAGTTTAAGCTTTTCTGGCTTTAGGGTGGAGTTCTAAGGCCAACTCTGCATTTATTGCAAGCAAATTTTAATTTAAAACTCAAGGCGTATTCCTTCTCCTTCAAGCACCCTCCACACCCATCTAACCCTGAACACATAATTTAAGTCTGCTATCTACCAGGATGCAGTAATGTGCACCTGTAGTCCCAGCAATTTGGGAGACTAAGGTGGAAGGATCATTTGAGCTCAGGAGTTTGAGTCCAGTCTGGGTAACATAGCAAGACTCTCTCTCAAAAAAAGAAAAAAAACAGAAAAAAAAATTAAATGTACATTACCAATTTGGCAGAAGGACGTGTAAATGTTGTGTCAGCCTTAAGACATGATTTAATCCTGATAGATGAGTTGTCAGGGAAGCATGACACTAGTTGACAGATGTTAGCTGGCACCTGCTATTCCCAGCAATGCACTAAGAAGGCTCTGTGGTTCTGGCTGGGTGAAAAGTCATCAGCGGCACAGTCAAAAATGAGATTTTCTTTTCTGTCTTCCATTGGTGAAGTCGAAGAGTGTGCTGCCAGTCTGGGGGAGCCTGGGTTGGAGGTGGGTAATAAATGCTTCTGAATGACCAGGTTGGCAAAAGCATGCACACATTTTGGGTCCCTTAGACTTCTATTGAGGGATCAACCAGAATGAGCTGGGCTTTCCTAGATTACAAAGGGCGTTTGATGATATCAGACATTCCAGGAGGAGGAGGCTTGGTAGGAAAATAAGAAAGATTGAACATCTGTTTTCTGTAAAAAGAAAAAGCAAGTCAAAAACAAAACAAAACAAAACAAAGAAAATCCACCCCCATCTCCTCCCTTCCTGGTGGGCACCTCCAGATGTCTCTCCCCTGTCCTGGCATCCATTTGTCTTTCACAGGATTTTATAAGGTCTGAGAGGCCGAGTAGACAAACCAGTTGAAAGGAGGATAAGGAAGTGATTTGTAATCTTGGACACTGTTAGTTTTTAAAATAAGTACTGAGACCAGATGCCTTGGCTCACACCTGTAATCCTAGCACTTAGGGAGACCAAGAAAGGAGGATCACTTGAGCCCAGGAGTTAAGGACCAACCTGGGTGACATAGTGAGACCCCTTTTCCTACCAAAAATATCAAAATTAGTCAGGTGTGGTGGTGTGCACCTGCTGTCCTAGCCACTCACCAGGCTGAGACAAGAGGATGGCTTGAGCCCAGGAGTTTAAGGTCGCATTGAGCTATGATTGTGCCACTTCAGCCTGGGTGACAGAGCAAGACCCTCTCTCAAAAAACAAACAAACAAACAAACAAACAAACAAACAAAACCTCAAAAACCAAAACCAAAAAACTGATGCCTGAGCCCTACTTCCAGATATTACAGTAGAGTTGGTGTTAAATAGGAAGTAGTGCTGGGCCTTCGTATGTCTTCAAAGACTCCCAGGAAATTCTATTGCACAACCAATGCTGACAACCACTGGGTAAAAGGCATCTACAGATGCAACTGCAATTGTAAGTACAGTTGGTATTTGAGACTAATTGCTGCTGGACTTGCACTGTTAAGACAGCAAAATCAGCATTTATTCTCCCATGCAGATTTCTAGGTGATATGGTTTGGCTCTGTGTCCCCACCCAAATCTCATCTTGAATTGCAATTCCAATGTATCAAGGGAGGAACCTGGTGGGAGGTGATTGGATTATGGAGATGGTTTCCCCCATGCTGTTCTCATGATAGTGAGTGCGTCTCACAAGATCTGATGGTTTTAAAAGTGGGAGTTTTTTCCTGTGCTCTCAGTTCACTTCCCACCTGCCACATGTAAGATTTGGTTGCTTCCCCTTTGCCTTCTGCCATGAGTGTAAGTTTCCTGAGGCTTCCTAGCTATGCTTGCTGTTAAGCCTGTGGAATTTTGAGTAGCTAAACTTCTTTCCTGTATAAATTACCCAGTTTTGGGCAGTTCTTTATAGCAGTGTGAAAATGAACTAATACACTAGGCTTTAAACAAATTCTCTAGGTATTCCATAGTCATTCCAATGAGAAAATAGAACTTTTCTCTGTGTATCACCCTTTTCTCTCTACCTGGTCACACCTCCCCAGTACGGGCTCTTCCCATGACGGAGCTGGCTGGAAACAGCTGAAGAATGCCCAGTTAGAAGATGCCACACAATGGATCTATCCTAAATCTCTGTCCTAAATCTATCCTAAACTCCATATTGGACCCAGAGCAAGCTCAGGAAATAAGTCTGTATCTACAGCCTTTGCATAAATTAGGGGAGAACATACCATGGAAACTGAAATTCTTTTCCTTTCCCTTGCAGACTTTAGATAACCCTTTCCACGGGGTACTCTGTCTGGGAAAGTTTGCATGAAGGCCAAGTCTAGGCTAAACTAGGAGCTCTTCATGTCCCAGGGCTATCGGTCCTGCCCTTTTTCTTGAGCAGTAAATAACTCTCAGCTTTGAAAAGCATGCCCTGGTGACGTGTTCATCATGGCCGTGGGAGGAGCAGAGTCTGGCTGTCTGGGTGCAGAACTCGGAGCTCCAAACCTCGTCTGACACCGATTTTCTCACTGCGATGAATGGTGGAGACTGTGGCCCTGAGAGTGACCAAGGAAAGGATCCTGTCTTACCGTGGATCACATGGTGCTCCACTGAGTCCTGCTGTGCAGGGCTGATGTGCCCCCTCCCAGCTGCTAGGCATATTGGTGCAATGAATCACAGCTGGGTCCCTTGATGGCCATCGCCTAACACAGACAGGACTACATTGCCCGAGGTTATTCTCATTTTCGGGAGGCAGCTGATGCTGGGATACAAATGTCCAGCCTACAGTCCTCAATTTGGTGCACAGTGGTTTTGGAGCTTCTTAAGGTATTGGGTGAGGCCTCAGTCGCAGCTGTCTTAAAAGTCACGTTCCCCTTCTCCTCAACCCTGCCTTCCTCACTTCCTCCCAGATGTGTCCCGAGCACCCTCTCAAGAAAGCTTCTGGGTGCAATTTCCCAACAACTGGAGCTGTTTCCCGGACACCTAAGCTAAGTAACTTTCTCATAATGGCCACTGTTTTCTTCAAGGTCAGCTTTAAGATGTGTGAAATTAACATCACCCTACAACAGTAATTTGCTTTGATAGAAGGAAAACATTGTTGTTAGATGCAAGCCTCTGACATTCATTTCCCCTCTCACAGCTATGGTTGGCCTTCCTAAGGACGCTTGGGGAGAACCAATGGGACCACAGATGACAAAGCTGCAGTGGCTCTAGAAACTTTCACCAGAAGTAACTTGAGAGACAAATTGAAGAGAAATTCTAGATGTCACGAAAATGTGGCATGCTAACTGGGATTGCTGGATGGCATGTTAAGGGGAGTTGCTAGAAGAAGAGGGGTGTGAGATTAGCAGAGATATTGAAAGAAAGTGGGAAAAGGGACAAAAAGGAGGGAGAAGAGGACTTTCTTAAGGGATGGTAGATTTTTATTTAATTTCCTGGATTAGGTATTTTTATTTATTTATTTTTTTTTTGAGAGGGAGTCTCACTCTGTTGCCCAAGCTGGAGCGAGTGCAGTGGCGCGATCTCGGCTCACTGCAAGCTCTGCCTCCCGGGTTCACGCCATTCTCCTTCTTCAGCCTCCCGAGTAGCTGGGGCTACAGGTGCCCACCACCATGCCCGGCTATTTTTTTTTTTTTGTATTTTTAGTAGAGACGGGGTTTCGATGTGTTAATCTACATCTGTTAATTGACTGCAAGTGTCTTTGTAATTTGAGAGCTCTTGGCCTTCCAGGCAAGGAGAGGATGATTACAGATTTGTGCAAAGAGGTAAATCTTATGATGTGAGCATGCCAAGAGAAGCCCCACCTGTGTGTACATGTGCTTAAAGGATTAGAGCAAAGTTTGAAATTATGATATATTTTCTTTAGAGTAAGCACCTTACTCTTTAAGCTTCTGTTTCCTTGAAGGAGGGAGGAAGAAACCGTCAATTCTTGAAGGTAATCAGGTGAACGGGATTCTCCTTTTGTGGGATTTAATGAAGGTTTAAGTGCAGGGAGATGAAGGATGTGTTGTTTATGTTTTATTTTAACACATTAATAAAACCTATTTTTCATACTTGTGATTCCAGTTCAAAGGCGTCACTTGCAAGAGGTCTGTCAGCTCTGGATGAAGGTGACATTTTTTGGGAGATGCAGGAGCCAGGGAAGTTATAGCATGAGGGGCTAGTGGAACATAAAAGGGTTTTTTTTTTTTTTTTTTGGAGACAGTCTTGCTCTGTCACCCAGGCTGGAGCGCAGTGGCATGATCTCAGTTCACTGCAACCTCCGCCTCTCGGGTGCAAGCGATTCTCCTGTCTCAGCCTCCAGAGTAGCTGGGATTACAGGCGTGTGCCACTACACCCAGCTAATTTTTGTCTTTTTAGTAGAGACAGGGTTTTTTTAACCAGGTTGGCCAGGTTGGCCTCGAACTCCTGACCTCAGGTGATTCGCCCGCCTTGGTCTCCCAAAGTGCTGGGATTACAGGCATGAGCCACCACGCCTGGCCAAAGGGGAACTTTTAAAGAAGGATTGCTGTAGTCTTTGTGTTCCCTTTAAGGTCTTCAAGAAAGTAAGTAAATACTTGGTTATCTTTTTTTAAACAAAAGGTATTCCTTGGCTGGAGTAGGTGATTCTTTAAATTTTTTTATTTTTATGTTTATAGGATCGGGGGTACGAGTGCAGTTGTGTTGCATGGATCTATTGCACAGTGGTGAAGTCTGGAATTTTAGTACTCATTGCCTGAATAGTGAACACTGTACCTAGTCATTTTTCATCCCTCACTTTCCTCCCACCCTCCAACATTTTGGAACCTTCAGTGTCTCTTATTCCACTCTGTATGTCCATGAGCACCCATCGTTTAGCTCCCATTTCCAAATGAGAACATGCCGTTTCTGACTTTCTGTCTCTGAGTCATTTCACTTATGATAATGGCCTCTAGTTCCATCTATATTGCTGCAAAAGATGTGATTTCATTATTTTTGATGGTTGCATATGTATTCCATGGTATATATGCACCGCATTGTAAAATCTAATCATCTGTTGATGGACACGTAGGTTCAGCCCATGATGTTGCTATTGTGAATAGTGGAACAGTTGATTATTAAACTGAAGAGAGAAAAGGCCTTCCTCTCCCCATGACTTAACAGGAATGAAGGACAGTGCATTTATAAAAGGATGGCCATCATTAGCTACTGGGTAGGCTGAGGCTTTCGATCACTATAGGTTGCAACTGGTGTGTCAGGTGGACGAGGGCAAGAGGATATGGTAATTAGAAATATCTAAGTTACACAGCATGTAATTTTTGGGAAACTGAAAATCACACACAGATACATCTAATAAAGACACGGGTACTTTATTTTCAAAACACTCATATGTTGCAAAAAACACATAGAAAAATAAAGTTTGGTGGAGGTGCTGACTAAACTTCAAGTCACAGACTTTTATGTTACAGACTGGAGCATGGTTTGTTATGCATGTAGAGAACCTAAACTAATTTATGAAAGAGGATAGAAACAGGCTGTCTGGGTGAAATGGTTCTGAGAACCATCCAGTTCCCCTGTCAGATGCTGATAGACTAGCTCTTCAAATGTTTTTCTGCCAGTTCAGAGATGGGTTAATGACTAGTTCCAACGGGGAAAAAGCAAGATGGATTCACAAACCAAATAATTTTAACCAAGACACTTTTTTTTTTCTTTTTTGCAACACAATATACATCACAGTGAAATGTGTAATCCTTGCAAATTGCAAGTTGAAAGAATTAAATTCAGAGGAGGGGAGAGAAAGAGTACTCAGTAGGGACTGAGCACTATATGCTTATTTTAAAAGAAATGTAAAGAGCAGAAAGCAATTCAGGCTACCCTGCCTTTTGTGCTGGCTAGTACTCCGGTGGGTGTCAGCAGTACATGGCATTGAATATTTCAGTGTGGAGCCCAAACCACTGAAAATGGGGTGAAATTGGCCAACTTTCTATCAACTTATGTTGGCAATTTTGCCACCAACAGTAGATTGGCCCTTTTAATAAAAGAAAATTGAAAGGTTTCTCACTAAATGGAATTAAGTAGTGGAATCAAGAGACTCCCAGGTCTCAGCATACCTCATTAGTAATTGTTCTGTTGTTTCGTGTTTTTCTAATGTCTCCCCTCTACCCGGTCACCTGAGATAACAGAATGAAAGTGGAAGGACAGCCAGATTTCTCCTTTGCTCTCTGCTCATTCTCTCTGAAGTCTAGGTTACCCATTTTGGGGACCTATTATAGGCAATAAACACAGTTCCCAAAGCGTTTGGACAGTTTCTTGCTGTGTTTTAAAATGGGTTTCCCTTTTCTTAGCCTTTTCCTGCAAAAGGCTCACTCGGTCCCTTGTTTGCTCAATGAACTGGGCTCCCCAGGGCCTAGGCTGCCTTCTTTTCCATGACCCCGCCCATGAGCCCTCCACTGGACAGCTCAGTAAGCCTGGCCCTTCATTCAGCACTGTGTTCTTCCTTCTCTATGAAAATCCAATACCTCTTACCTCCTCTGCATGCAAAGATTCTCAAGGATTGTCAGACTTCAAAAGTAACAGCAGAACCACCAGAAGGTCCTATAAATATAGCAGTGACCTTCTCAAGCTGTCAGGTATTTAAATAGGATTTGGGATTTAATGCTATATATTTTTAAAGGAAAGAAATAAGAGTTGCTACTTTTAAAAATGCATGTCTTTTAGCCAATTCAGAATCTGCCCCCAACCTTTTTTAAAAACTCAAGACAGATAAAGCTTTGGGGAGAGGAAAAAAATTAAAAAAAAAAAAAAAAAAAAAAGAGACCAGATCTCGGGATCTCGGGCTAAATACGTGAGGCATAAGTTAGGTGCAGCCAGACTAAAAGTCTGGACTAAAATGAAGCCCTTTAGTGAGTAATTGCTGCAAAAAAGAAACAAAAAATTGTAAAAGGAGGGAAGGAAGAAATATGTTGCCTCTGAGGATACAGTATATATGATAGCCTGAAAACTCCAGGAAACTTCTGATTCTAAATTCTCCAGTCTGGGAGAAAAAAGTTGAGGAGAGTCCTTTCCACTTTCTGCTAACAAAAAACGCAACAGTCCCGAGCAGCAGTGTGGAGACCCTCCTTAGGCCCCTGTCTTGGACATGCGGAGATTCTCCTGGCACGGCCCCACCTCTTGCAGTGGAGTTCTGTTTATACAGCTTGTCTTAAAATCACAGCCAGTGCATCTTGTTCTATTTGGGCCACTCTGTAAATACTTAAGTTGGCATACCATTTTAAAAGGAATAAAAAGGAATAAGAAGAAGCTGATATTTTCATCTCCTCCCACCCATCTCCCCCTCCCATGCAAATGTGTGCTAAGCATGAGGGCGTTCTCTTGGAGACCCTCTATTTGCCCCACTCTTTTACAGGGACAGAGAGAGCCTTGGCCATATTCCAAGGCCAACAGGAGGCTTCTGGACTTAAGTTTAATTCAGTTGGTGACATCCTCGTCCTGGCTGTCCTTTCTCCCGTTAGGTTTGCTCTTTCAGAGTTGATATTCAGTGACACAGGAGGATGGAGTTGTAGAACAGAATCCTCAGGTGTACAGTTCATCCAAAATCATGCAAAGAGCTGAAAACAGCACTTGATTTTCCCTCTCTCCCCTTCAAACAGGTAGCCAGAAGCAAAAAAAATGACCTATAGTATGCACTGGGGGACAGACTTAGATATTAAAACGTTCACTGTCTCTGTTGTTTCATTGTCTCAGTAGTGAAGATGTGAGATTTCCACAGAAATCTCCAATAGCTTTGTTGTGCACACCTCTTGCTCCCTGACCTTCGCCCCTTGTGCTTTTCATAGACACACCCTGGGGAAAGCAGTTTTTGATCATACATGGTTGTCACCTGAGCTGGCATTACCAAAAAGCTGGGCTCCAGCTGCCCACGCAGTACAGGTATGGGTAGTAAGGATAGTTGTTATACAAGGAGACCAGGGAGGCCCGGGAGAAGGCCTCCTCTTTCAGAGCCGGCAAAGAGGAGTGCTTCTCCAAGTCTCCCAGCTCCGAGGAGAGCTGCTTTCGCTTAGTCTTATAGCGTCTGTTCTGGAACCATATCTTCACTTGGGTCTCCGTGAGCTTGAGGTTCTTGGCCAGGTGGGCCCGTTCAGGGGCCGACAGGTACTTCTGATGGCTGAACTTCCTCTCCAACTCGATCACCTGAGTGTGGGAGAAAGCAGCTCGAGAGCGCTTCTGCGGCTGCTTAGGGGTTTGGGGGAGGCTTGGAAGGGAGCCTGAAGTGTTTTCACAGTCCAACAGATAAGACCCCAAGTGCCTTTCTGGAAAGGACAGCGGGGAAAGAGGGATGGGAAGACAAAAGTTACATGTTAGCAGGGAAGAGAACAGAATTCAATCCACCCTTATCTCTTTAGTGAGTGAACAAACAGCCCACTGTCATCGTGGATACATTTCACTTTTTTCACATGACTAAGGAGCTCTCCGGAGTGAAGAGTGAGTAAATATGTTTATAACCTATTCATTTTCTAAGAATCAGTAAGAACCCAAAGTTAGAGATGTTTCGTGGTTGAACTTTCTCCCTATTGTCTAGTAGAATTAGATGGGGATTCTGGATCTGTGTGCTGAGGAGAGGCAGGAGAGGGAGGCAGGGAAGACAGAGGAACAAGAACCCCGGGAAGGCCGGACCAAAAGGCATCCGGTGTTAGGACTCAGGTGGGCAAGAAAGGGCTTGTGCCACGGAAGACGCAGAGGCAGGCTCATTCTGGGCTTTAATTCCGTCTTCGCTAAACGAGGCGTTCGGTCGCCTCATCAGAAGTGACAGGAAAGAAAATAACTCTTTCCTGGAGGGAACCCAGAATGTACCGCTTTACTGCCCACGGGATTGGGAAGCACACGGAGGCTTTCCTGGTCAACCCCTACTTTGTCACTATTAATAAGTTATCATTAGTTCTCGTAACTACTGTGGGGCTGGCGCCGATCGCGGGTGGCGCGGGGCGGGATCCGCTCCCGGGACGGTGGAGGGCGGTGGCGCTGCGGTCGCGCCGGCTTCTGAGCCCCGGGGAGCGGAGGGCACGGAGCCGGGAGAGTCCTGCCGTGTCAGAATCCTGCGCCGCCCTGACGCTGGGGCTCAGGGTTCATCCCCGGGGCGCGCGCGCGTGGCTGCGGAGGCGGGGAGTTCCCTCTGCCTGAGGCCGCGGGGCCCCGCGTCCCTGCACCCCAAGCTCTGGGGGGTCCACCTTAGGCTGCCCTCGGGTCCCGGCCTCGCCGCTTACCTGGCTCCGTCTCCGCCAGCGTCTCGGCCTCCTCCGGCGCGGCGCGGGGCCTGGGGCTCAGCTGGTCGTTCTGTACCCCGGCGGGGCCGCGTCCTCCCTCCGGCTCTGGCTCTGGCTCCGGGTCGCGCCGTCTCGGGCTGTCCGTGTGGCCGCCTCGCCGCTGCGCGCCGTCCCGCAGGATGTCCTGGATGAGGAAGGACGTGAGCGGCTTGGACGGGGTTGGCGGCGCGGCCCCCTCCGCTTTTGCCTCCCCGGGCAGCGGCTCCGTAGCCCTGAGCATCCCGGCTACCCTGCTCTGGCCCCGCTGCGCCAGCCCGCACAGCTTTCACTTTCCACCTCCCAGCGCGCTTATAGTCCCGGGGGAAGCGCGCCGCGCCGCCCTCCCATTGGCCGCGGGACGGGCCGCGCCGCGGATTGGCCGCCCTGCGCTCCAGGTGACGCCGCGGAACGGGAAGGCCTGACCATGAGCCCGCTCCGCTCCTCCCTAGGGGATTCCTTCCCCAGTTCCCTCTCCTTCCCCAATTCCCTATCCTGCACCCAGCTCTCCTCCCTGCGCCCTGAGCCGTTTTCCCAGGTCGGGAGCGCACCCCAAAGCTGGGCTCCTCTGCCCCAACCCACCAGCAACAGAAGTTGAGAAGCTCATGGGGATGGGATGACCAAGACGAACACTCCAGTTAGCTCCTCAGGACCGTCAGAGCCAATCACACGGGGTGAGCACGCAGTCACTGCAGCCGCACGGTACCGTGAGAGTTCTGGGTGCTCTCTCTCTCTGGGAGAGATGGTGGCAAACTTAGATCTGCAATATCTACGATCTCAAAGAGGCATGACAAGTAGGTGCAGCCTGACCCCAGGCTGAAAGAAGGAAACCATATTTGCCAAAGCCTTTTCCCATTGCACAAGTGGTTTTCTTTGGTGGTTCCTTTATCCGCAATAACCTATTAACTTTCCTTCCTTCCCAGACACATGACATAACCATCCTTTTGAAAAGTTTCCAGAAGGATGGAAGGCGTTTTAGGCCAGGATAGGCGCAAAAACTGCATTTAAAAAAGTAGTTCAAAAGAACATCAGCATACTCTTTTTCCACATTACCAACTGTTAACATTTAACCCATTGGCTAAACAATGGGTTAGCTGAATTGGACCAGCTGATACTGTGATTGGATGGACGGTACCGTGACACGGACGAAAGTGGAACATAGATGATAGAAGTATTTTCTTTCCTTGGCTTTTGCCTTCTTTTTCTACGAACAGGATCTCCCTCTGCCGCCCAGGCTGGAGTGCAGTGATGCCATCATAGCTCAGTGCAGCCTCGATTTCCTGGATTCAAGTGATCCTCCTGCCTTGGCCTCTCAAAGTGCTAGGACTACAGGCGTGAGTCTCAGCGTCAGGACGATGGTGGAAGTATTGAATTAATATTAAATTTACTGAAGTTGTACACTGTACTGTCAGTGTATAAGAGAATATTTTTAGGAAATTAACACTGAAGTGTGTAGGAGCAAAGGCACAAGATCTACGAAACTTACATCAAATGGTTCTGAAACAAGGATGCAGTTAGATCCCACACCATAAAGCCAATGGGTTAAATGGTAACAGTTGGTAATCTGGAAAAAGGGTAGGCTGATTTTTTTTTAACCATTTTTTTTTAATGCGACATTTTTGTCTGTCCTGGTCTAAGATGCCTTCCATTCCACTGGCAACTTTTCAAAAGGATGGTATGTCATGTGTCTCTGGAGGAAGGAAAGTTAATAGGTTATTGCTGATAAAGCGGCCACCGAAGAAAACTACCTGTGCAATGGGAAAGACTTTGGCAAAGCTGGTTTTCTTCTCTTATCTTTTCAAAGTCTCTTTATGTTAGAACATTCTTTAATGTTTTCTTTTGAATCGTTGTAGATTCACAGGAGGTTGTCCTCCAATGACATTTTATACAACTGTAGGACAATGTAGAAAACAGGAAATTTACATTGGGACATTACAGTTAACTAGACTACAGACTTTTTATTTATTTATGTATTTATTTAGAGTAGGGTCTTGCTCTGTTGCCCAGGCTGGAGTGCAGTGGAGGGATCATGGCTCACTGCAACTTCAAACTCCTGGACTCAAGAGATTCTCCCACCTCACCCTCCTGAACAGCTGGGACTACTGGTGTGTGCCACCCTGCTCAGCTAATTTTTACATTTTTTGTGAAGATGAGGTTTCACCTTGTTGCCCAGGCTGGTCTCAAAGCCCTTGGCTCAAACAATCCTGCCTCCACCTCCCAAAGTGCTGGGACTACAGGTGTGAACCACTGTGCCTGGCTTTATTGTGGTTTAAATTTTTAATTTGCATTTCACAAATCCTAGAGATGTTGAATACCTTGTCATGTGCTTGTTTGCCATCCATATTTCCTCTGTAGTGAAATATCTGTTCAAGCCTTTTGCTCGTATTATAATTGAATTTTCTTTCTTTTTTTTTTAACTATTGAGTTGTGATAATTCTTTATATATTGCTGTATGTAAGTCTTTGTCTGATAGGTGATTTGCAAATATTATCTCCCAGTCTGTAGCTTGTGTTTCCATCCCTCTAACAGGATCTTCAACAGAACAAAATATTTTAATTTCATTGAAGATCAATTTATGAATTTTTGAATTTTACGGAATGTGATTTTGATGTCCTACCTAAGAACTCTTTACTTAGTCCTAATACTGAAGAATTGCTCCTATGTTATCTTCTAAAAGTTTTATGCTTTACTCTTAAATCCATGATTCATTCAGAATTAATTTTTGTATATAGTGTGAGGTTTAGATTGAGATGGCCTCCTTTCATTTTTAAAATTGAGAGTTGGGTGTGAATTATTTAATAAAAAGTGCTGCCATTTGGAAAATATAAAGTCCTATTCTTATGACAAAATAAATTCCAGACAGCTCAAAGATGTAAAACACAAACAAGCACGTGAAAAAATAATTTTAACTACACCTCATCAGTGAAGGAATGCAAATCAAAATCACATTGAGGCAAGCCTTTTCCACCTTTCAGACTGACAAAGCTTGAAAGAAAATGGATAATGTCCAGTGTAGAGCATGGAGGAACAGCTGCTATCATAAGGTCATGCCCTGCATCGTGACGTTTGGTCAGTGACAGACAGCATGTATGATGGTGATTCCATAAGGTTATAATACTCTATTTTTACTGTACCTTTTTATGTTTAGATATGTTTACATGCACAAATTCTTACCATTGTGTCACGTTTGCCTACAGTATTCAGTATAGTAACATGCTGTACAGGTTTGTAACCTAGGAGCAACAGGGCATACCATGTAGCCTAGGTGTGTAGTAGACTATATCCATCTAAGTTCGTGTAAGTAGCTCTGTGATGTTTGCACAACAATGAAATTGCCTAACATTGCATCTCTCAGAGCATATTCTTTTCCCTAAGGATGCATGACTGTTTTTGGATGGTAACTTGGGAATATTTGTCAAAATAAAACTGAGCATATCCTTTGACACAGCTATTCTGTGTTTGGCGATTTGCCCTAGAAGTGCACAAATACACAATGTATTGACTTGGGAATATACCTTCAATTTGGTTAGAGACTGGTCCAAGCTACAAAATGTGTTATAGACAAAACCCATTGTATAAAACAGCATTATAAGTTACCTATATAATGTTTTTCATTTGCACACTTTAACATACAGACTATATCAGGAACAAGATATATACATATGTATTCTTTTTTTCCATAGAGTAGTTACCTCCTCTCAGTGAGATGGAGAGATGGAGATAGTAGGTTGGGAGAGGTACGGGAGGATAGTGGAACAGGGTGTATTTCCTTGTACTCGTTGATAATTTAAAAAGATGAAAAATATCAAGTTGGAGCTGAGCCTAGACTGCCCTCCTCCACCACACCCTCCTCAGGCCTGTGAGTGGGGCCACAGCTCATGGTCCTCAGCCTCACCTCACTGCATCTTTCCTCCCCTTGTGCTTTGTATTTGGGGGGTGTGGACGGCTCATCTTCTTTGTGAGACTATGGGCTCCCTGAGAAGGGACTGTATCTTCCTCATATTTGTACCATCCCTAAAGTCTGGCTTAGTTCTCGGCATACAGAAAGTGCTCCATAAATGCTTGCTGGCTCAATGTCCAGCTCCAGTTGTTATGAGACATCTCACTGGCTAGCAGAATTATCCAAGAGGGGCCAAAGGACCCCCAGGGAAATCACAGTGGAAGGCTCATCCTCCTCCCCTTGCTGTGTTTATGCAGTTTAAACTGGGTGAAAATGTGCAAGGCAATCTGGAGACACTCAGGGGCTGCAGCCCAGAACAATGCCCCCTTCCAGTGATGGCCAACCCCTAATCCCCAGATTCTGTGAATATGCTATGTAAATAGACAGTGAAAGTTAATGCTGCAGATGGAATTAGCTTCGCTGGTCCGCTGATCATGAGATGGGAAGGTTATTCTGGATTATCCCAGTGGGCCTGTTGTAGTCACAGGGGTCTTTATCAGCGTAAGTATGAGGCCGGAGAATCAGAGTCAGACAAGATGTGACAAGTGAAGCAAGGCTAGAAAGACTCAACTATGGGAAAGACTCAACTGGCTCTTGCTGGCTTTGAGGGTGCAAGGAGTACAGGAGCCAACTGATGGAGGCAGCAGGGAAAGAAAAGAAGTGGGTTCTCTCCTAGAGCTACCAGAAGGAACATAACCCTGATGACTCCTTGATATTAGCCCAGTAGGCCAGTGTGGGCTTCTGGTCTCCAGAACTATAGCATAATAAGTGTGCATTGTTTAAGCCACTAACTTTATGGTAATTTGCCACAGCAGCAGTAAGAAACTAGTATGGGGCACTAGCAAAAGACTAGCAGTGATGAAGGAGGCCCTACCAGCTTGACTTTGTACAGATGTGAACTTTGGAGCCTTTTTTCCTTTTAAGTTATAAATATCTCTTTAGACCCATGATCCCATCCCTTCATTAAAACTGTTTTCTTTGTGTGTTTTCTTCCAGTCTTTGGCTATCTTCAATGGTAGGATAAATATAATTTTGTATCCTTTTTTCCTCCCAAATTCATATTACACAGAAACATTTTTACATTGCTCCATTGCATGTTTTAGAAACCATCTGAGAGCTAGAAGGGACCTCTGGATTATCTAAGAAAATGTCTTGCTTTTCTAGGAAGGAGCCTCAAGTTTACAGAGATGACAGACCTATAACAAAGTTGAGTCCCTAAACCTCTAGGCCCTTGGATGTCTCCACTGCATCACCCTCAATCCTTCCACCCACCCCACCTGCCTCCACTGATACCCTTCAGGGTAGGAAGTACAACCAGAGCCCATAGAATTGGCCCCTGTATGTGTGTTTGAAAAGGTATCCGGGGTTAGTTTTAATTAGGTATGGTAAGACACACAGACCCAGAAGTGAATGTCACAAAGGAAGAAGGTGTTTTATTTATTTATTTATTTATTTATTTATTTATTTATTTATTTTGAGACAGAGTTTTACTCTTGTTGCCCAGGCTGGAGTGCAATGGAGCAATCTCGACTCACTGCAACCTTCACCTCCCAGGTTCAAGTGATTCTCCTGCCTCAGCCTCCTGAGTAGCTGAGATTACAGGCACAGGCCGCCCCACCCAACTAATTTTTATGTATTTTTAGTACCCCATGCTGTCCAGGATGGTCTCCAACTCCTGACCTCAAATGATCCACCTGCCTCGGCCTCCCTAAATGCTGGGATTACAGGCATGAGCCACCGCACCCAGCCTGGAAGGAAGTTTTATGCTCACATGCCCTAGAAGCAGGGGGCACAGCCTGCAGGGCCATGCAGGGAAACACCAGGGTCAGTTGGGACATAGAGAGGGTGAGGGGAAAGCCAGAGACTTTACTGTGGTTTTAATGGAAAGGAATGGATTAGGGGAGCAGACAGCTACACAGATTTAAGATTGGATAGTCACAATCCTCAGCTTCCCTGTCCTCCCTCCCCTTCCTTACTGACATTCTCCCCTGCCTCTCCCGACTGGTTTGTCATGATTTCCAATTGTGTCATGCTCACTTCTATCAGTCCTAGGCCTTTTTGCAAGCTGCATGTACATTTTCTATCTCTTGTTTGTGTTCACTGGTTCAATTTCCGCCCAAAAGACTTTGTAGCCCTCTCCAGCCTTCATTGATGGCTCTGCGGCTCATTTGGGCACATAATCTTATATTGCCTTAGAGTATTTAATCTTTTGATGCTCACCAGTTGTCTCAGTCCATTTGTGCTGCTATAACAAAATACCATAGACTAGGTAATTGATCAAGAGCAGACATTTATTTTCTCACAGTTCTGGAGGCTGCAAAGTCCAAGATGAAGGTGCCAGCAGGTTCGGTTGTCTGGTGAGAGCTGCTCTTTGCTTCCAAGGTGGTGCCTTATGTTGAAGCCTCTAGAGGGGAGGAATGCTGTGTCCTCACATGGCAAGAGGTTGAATCCTTTGTGAAGCCACTTGCACAAGGGACTTAATCCCATTTATGAGTGAGGAGCCCTCATGACCTAATCACCTCTTAAAGCCCCATCTCTTAGTACCATAAAATGTCAACACCTGAACTTTGGAAGGGACACATTCAAACCATAGCACCAGTTTTCTTGTAAACCTTATTGAGGCCTAGGGTTGTGTTTTGGCTTCTCCTCTTCCTTCCTCACACCAGGACAGCGCAGAGAAGACTGACACCTGTTGAATGCTCACTCTAGGCTCACCACAGTGAGTCTGTGGCTCACTATAGGCGTTCAATAAGCACTACAACCCACTGGGGACTGTTTTGTGCAGAGAAGGAAGCTCAGGCATGAAGGTAACATGCCCAGGTTCTCACTATTAACCCAGGTTGTCCTGGCTCCAAAGCCCGTGCCTTCCCCGCCACCCCATGCACTGGGCACATAGCAGGTGTTCCATAAACACCTGTCAACCTGGCTCTTTGGAAATGGCTTTGAGAACAGATCAGGCTCTTTGACAGCCTGGGTTTCATTGTTTGGGTTGACACTGGGAAAAGAGAAAGTATGCATCAGTTTCACAGAATGAGGAAGGCAGCCAGGACTGTGGACAACTTCCCGAGGGTTGCAGCGGTTGTCCACGGCTTCTCCAAAATTCCTAGCTCAGTTGACCCTCTTTCCTGGCTTGTTTCTCTTTTTCTTCTCCCAAGGGAGCCCACTAGGCAGGGCCATTGAAGAATGGAACCAGAGGCAAATGACACTGTCCTCAGGCCACTTCCTTTCCTCAGTGGTTCCCCGGCAGCCCCTCCCCACTGGTCTTGCTCTGGGCCCTACATTTTTCCCTGTGGCATTTGGTTAAGATTATTGTCATGTGTTAATATGAAAATGTGATGTGAGTTTGGTGGCACATTAAGTGATCCTCCACCATTTACACAGTGGCATGAATTAGTCTGACCTTTATTTTCCAGCTGGTGGTTGGCAGAGGGCAGAGCTGCAGGTTATGAGAGACCTGGCCCAAGAGGGGAGGGTAAAGAGACCAACTGCTGGGGCACCACTTACACACATTAAAGATCTTGTTAAAATGTAGATTCTGAGGCCAGTCATGATGTCTCACACCTGTAATCTCAGCACTTTAGGAGGCTGAGGCAGGTGGGTCGCTTGAGATCAGCCTGGGCAACACGGCGATACTCCATCTCTACAAAAACACAAAAAATTAGCTGGGCGTGGTGGCATGTGCCTGTAGTCTCAGCTACTCAGAAGGCTGAGGGGTGGGGGAGGATCGCTTGAGCCTGGGAGGCAGAGGTTGCAGTGCAATCACGTCACTGCACTCTAGCCGAAAAAAAAAGTAGATTCTGTTTCGGTAGATCTGGGAGGGCCCTAAGATTGTGCTTCTGACAAACTCTCAAGTGATGCCTGTGCTACTGGTCCAGCAAACACTCTCTCCCTTGAGCAGTGAGACCCAAGGGCTCTGAGTGGCTCAGCCAGAGAGGGAGGGGGGCTTTATGAGGAGGAGACAGAGGCCACTATAGGTTCATGCGATGGTCTCCATTGTTCCTCTTGGGGACTCCAGACCTCATGTGTTTCTGTGCTCTTTATCTCATGTGCCCATTCATGCTTCCTATCTCATACCTGCAGAAAGTCCTCCTCTCTTCCATCCCAGAACCCTTTAAAAATGTCTGACCTCGCCACTCTGTAGCTGTTTGTGCCAGCTGTCCCTGCAGCCCTTTCTGTAAGGCCAAGGCATGAAGGTTTGGGAGACGTTTGCAGCAGATGATAGCTCAACCTTATTATACCCCTCGTCAAGGCTATGGCCCCAGAAAAGCCACCAGTGGGCATTTACTGGGCAATAGGAATCCAAGAGTATTTTGCTAACAGTGCCCTGGTCACCTCTTCTCACCCCTCCATGGCTGCTGGCTTCTGGAGAGCCCCGGGCTGCAGGGCTGAGTCTGCAGAAGTTTCCCTGCCCTCTCACTGGGTGGCCTTGGTCCTTCCGAGCCTGGTCTGCTCAACAGTTTAACGAAGACCCTCGCCTGGGAGATGCATCGGGTGTTGTTTGTCTAAGGGAGGAGGCTCTGACCTTCCCACCCTGCGCTGCCTGCCAGAGCAATTTGAGACCTTCCCTCTGCCACTCCTGCCGCACAGTGCCCATCATAACATGAAGCAGGTTACTGTAGCCTCCTGGTGCCCCAACATGACACCTTCCCAGGTGGATGACCATCTGAGAAGGTGATGGAGCTCATTTCCAGGCATGGGGTGGGTGCAGATCCCTGTGGGTGAGCGGCTGGGTGCCAAGCCTCTGCTTGGCTCTCCAGAGGATTCTACTGATCCTTGAGACTGGACAGGACCTGGGGGGCTGGAGAGGCTGCCTCACAAAACAAACGGCTTTCTCTCAGGACTGCTGACTGTGGCTCCTCTGATGGACGCTTTCCTGAAAATTATTTGGGACGCACAACCGTGGACCACTGGGTGGGGAGGAATTTGCTCAGCCAGGAGTTCCACTTTGGCCTGAGGCAAGTCCCATCCCTATTGCTCCCAGGGAGGGAGGCAGGCAAGACCCTGCTATTGTTTTCACAGCTCAGAAGGGAAATGGCCACCTCAGGCATGTGGGGAAGGAAGGGCAGACCCCCGAGACCACCCTGCAGCAGCGCCCTGATGCCTGAAATACTTTGGGCATGGACAGAACTTTTCATCCATTCATATATTTATCCAGGCTCCCTTCCCCTCTTGAGGGGCTGGGGGAGGAAAGAAGGAGATAGGGAACAAGCTGGAAGGCATGGAAGCAGGGAATGGCAGAGAGGAGAATGTCCAGGAACAGGAGACATTGCGGCATTCCCACTTAAACATCCACAGAATTGCATGATAAAGGCCTTAGGTATCATTGTAGTAGTGGAGAAACTGAGGTTCAGATAATCTAAATGACTCACCAAAAATTACATGTCAGTGACCAAGTCAGAACTTTGACCTATGTCTCTCAATGTGTAGGTCAGTTTTATTTCGATCTACTAAAAAATGTGATTTTTTTTACACTAACATGTTTTATTTTTTATTTTTGTAAATTTTAAAAAATAAATAAATAAATTAATTTTTTTTTTGAAATGGAGTCTCGCTCTGTTGCCCAGGCTGGAGTGCAGTGGTGTGATCCCGGCCCGTTGCAAGCTCCACCTCCCGGGTTCATGCCATTCTCCTGCCTCAGCCTCCCGAGTAGCTGGGACTACAGGTGCCCACCACCACACCTGGCTAATTTTTATATATATATATATATTTTTAGTAGAGACGGGGTTTCACCGTGTTGGCCAGGATGGTCTTCATCTCCTGACCTTGTGATCCGCCCGCCTCGGCCTCCCAAAGTGCTGGGATTACAGGCATAAGCCACCGCGCCCGGCCACATGTTTTAAACAATTAAAAAAGTAGAGGTAATTGCTATAATTTGATTTATCTCATGTACCTTAAGAGAAAAGAAACACAATGTCACAGGCACAGTCAAAGCCCCTTTCCAGTGTTTTATTTCTATGACATGGCAATGGAAATGTAAAGGACTTAAAAAAAAATATAATTCACATGTTCTCCCGTCAAAGCCAGCAGTTAAGCCTGGGCAACATGGTGAAACCTCATCTCTACCAAAAATACAAAAATTAGCCAGGCATGGTGCTGCATGCCTGTGGTCCCAGCTACTGGGGGAAGGGCAATGTGTGTGGTGGGGAGGCTGAAGTGGGACGGCTGCTTGAGTCTGGGAAGCAGAGGTTGCAGTGAGATGGCGCCACTGCACTGCAGCCTGGGTGACAGAGCAAGACCCAGTCTCAAACAAACAACAAAACAAACAAAAACAAAACAAACAAACAAAAAGCCAGCAGTTAGCTGATTGGCAAATAGAGAAACTGACCGGCCAGATCAAGCATGACAGCGCCTCTTCCCTAGACATCTGGAGAGAATCAAGGTCAGCTAGAGGAGGCAAGGGGAGAACAATGGTGAGCAGGTGGCAGGGAGGGGTCCGGTCTAAGCAGGTGATCTTGAAGAGGAGGCTGCAGGTGGGGGACCCAGACTCTGACTACTGAGCTTAGCTGAAGGCCCCTGGGAAACCAGTCCTCACGGGCACATTAAGGCCCCACATTCCTAATGGCTGCTTTCCTCAAATATGGATATAAGCTGTTTGGTGCCATCTGAGATGTGAGCAGGAGGAAAAGTGTGGAAATTCCCCAGGGATGAGGAATCCTAGAGCAGGAGAAAGGAGCAGCCAGGTGAGACACCTGGTTTTCAGGGACACACTTATCCACCCTCCAGTGAGGGATGAGTGCTGGGGGGAGGCTGCCCCATTTCATGTCCAGATGTTTTAGGGTGACCTGAACTTGCATTGGGAGTGCATGAAACAGTCCGAATGCTTCATTAGTTTGAATGTTTCCAAACTAATGAAATTCAGCAATGCAGAAATCCTTAGCTTGGCATTAAAACAATAGTAGCTACTTCTTACCTAAAGCTTAGAATGCACTGTTCAAAGCACTGTGCTTGTACTTATTGATGATATCAATTGATGTAATATCAGTTGATTGTATATTAACATCGATATTGATTATATTAGTCGTCCCAGCAACCCCATGCACAGAGGCTATTATACCTCCATTTTATGGAAAAAGAAACCAAGGCAAGAGAAGTTGACTAACTTTGTTGCAGCCACTCAGCTAGTAAGAAGCAAAGCCAAGATGCACACCATCTGGCCCCAAATCTTGCATGTTTAATCACCTAGGATGCTGCTTTCTGCTGACATTGCTCCTAGCCATGGATTCTCCAGAGGAGAAAATGCCATATCCTTAAGGGATGAGTAGGAATTGTCCCTGGAGTCAGCATGTGATTTAAATTGGGAAGAGGGGTGTTGGGAGGTTGCAGAAGGTGCTGTCTGCCCTCAAGGAGCTTAGAGTCCAGCTGGAGAACATGATAGATCTGAAAAAGCAGCCTTCTTCTCACACCTGTCCCCCACATTACTCAAGGTGCAAAAGGATAAAGAAGTGACCACTGACATAAAGCACTGGAACTCAGGAAACAATAAGTTACACATAAGATGCATTTTCTGTGCATTCACACTAATGCTTCTGTGCATTCACAGAAATGATTCACACAAACATGAGGGTTGTGGTTGCCTCTGAGAAGAGAGTGAGCAGGCAGGGATTGGGGTAGGGCTTTAGCTCTGTCTGCATTGTGTTATGTCTTTAAAGAAATACCTGAAGCAGACGATGGAATAGTCATAATAAATAAACGTATCTTAAGCCTTGTTTGCCCTGGAGATAACCATATATAAGACCTCATCCTTGCCCATGAGGAGTTTATATTCAAGTTGGGGAGACAGATATATACAAGAAAAAACAATTAGATCAACAGCGGTAGAATATACCAGATGTCAAATTCATAGTGAACAGCAAGTGCTGGAGGAGCTTCCAATTTGTAGAATGAGAAGGTTGGACTGGATGCTGCTTATTATGCTATCATTACTATGTCATATTAAAATTTTATAGTAGTAATATAATTATATTACATATAATTTATATAATACTAAAAAAGATATTATATAACATTATATAAAATATATAATATAATATATTATATATTATAATATATTATAAATTATAATATATAATATATTGTGTTGTCATACTATATATTGTATTATTATAACATATATATAATATATATTAATATATGATATATAATAGTATATTAATATGCATTAATATAATACATTAATATTATATGCTAAAATAATATATAATATATTGTTATATATAATATAATATATAATATATTATAATATATAATATATTATAATATATTATAATGTATAATATATAATATAACAACATATTATATTATATATAATATATTATAGTGCATATTATATAATATAATATATTATACATAATATAATATATTATAGTGCATAATATAATATATATAATATATACTATAATATATTACATATTATATTAAAATATTATATATAATATAATATATTATATTAAAATATAACATATTATGTTAAAATATAACATATATTATGTTAAAATATGATATATAATATGTTAAAATATAATATAGTAAATATAATATATAATATATTAAATATAATATATAGTATAATATATTGAAATACAATATAGACTATATTAAAATATAATATATAGTATAATATTATATAATATATAATATATTATAATATATTATATATAATATGACATATATGACATATATTATATATAATATATATTATTATAACATGATATAATATATAATAGAAAATATAAATATAACAATATAACAATATAATATTAATATTATTATATAATAGAAAAATAAGTAAAATATAAAATATTATAATAATATATTGAATAATATATTCAGTAATATATTGAATTATATAGTATTGAATATATTATTATAATATATTTTATATATTATATTGTATTCAATACTATATTACATGATTCAATATATTCAATATTATATTACATATTTTTATAATATGCTACATAGAAATACTATATTATATAATATACAATATAATAATTATGTGTATGTGATACATAAAATATTATGTATTATGTTAGCAGCAGAACCTTTTTCAGATGAAATTTTACAGAAATCCCAAATCCATGGCAGATAAAGGTGAATCTGCTGCCGGGAGCTCATGACCCCTCCCTGCCACATGAACCCAGCAGCTGTTTGTCCCAGTGTAGGTCCCGAGGACCCTTGTAGTTTTTTAGCACCTAGTTTGAAAGTCACTAGACAAGGAACCCCTTCAACTCTCACTCTCTGAGACCAGTGGCTTCAGGACAGAAGGTTTCATGGAGGAGGTGGGCTTTTACATGGGCCTTGACGCATTGAGAGAGTTGGAGTGGGTGCAGAGGAGGGAGGAGAAGGATGCGGGGCCTGTGTGAGATGGGAAGCAGCCTGGACTGCCACACGGAAGGGTTTGTATACAACAGGCCACTCGGGGGCTGTGCAGTGATTTGGAGCAAAGAGAAGCAATACCACCAAATTTGCATTTTGGAAAGACACTGCTGATAGAAATACTAGGTGTCCACTTCATAGTGGACAGCATGTGCCGTTGCAGCACTTGAAGACAGGTTGCAGCAGTGGAATCAGGAGGCCCAGGCCAGTGAGCCTGAGCTAAGGAGGTGGACCTATGCAGGAGAGGATGCAAGGATGCCAGCAGGCTTCAGGCTCTCAGAGGCCAAGTTTAAATTCCAGTTCTGCCATTTGCGAGGTGCATGTACACTTAACCTCTCCTGGCCTAAGCGAGCCCTCTGATAAATGAGAGTCCTAAGGGTTGGCTGTCACATGGAAGTGCGCCAAGGACTGACAAAGTATGTGTAGTCTTTGCTTTAGTGTCTGACCAGCTTATGAGCTCAGCCTTGGACAGCTCCATCCAGCAGTGTCCCTGATGCCTCTGATGGGCCATGTCACATTCCCTATCAGTATAGATGGAGGAGGGCAGGACTTCCATCAGCTCACCCAGAAGAGCTTTGCCAACAGTTTCACTATCCAACCTAGAAGCTGAGAGTGCTTGAAAAGCAGGAAAAAGTGTGTCTGAAGAAATCAATTTCTGCTTTAATAGTATTGTTGGGTGAACCCTGGGTTCACTACCTCTGGATATACAATTATCCTGAAGGCTGGTACTCTGGTCCTAAAGTGTTGAGGCTCGGAGCTTGAGAGGAGCCGCTTAGCGGGAAGGGAACCAGGCAGCCCTGGAACAGAGCCTTCTGTGGGGGTGGTGTAGAATCAAAGCAATCTGTGGTCTATGGGCTCCCTACTACATTTTGTATATAGAGGGGGGAGCAGGTCAAAGTAAAGCCTAAGGCAGTTATCAGAGGGTGCTGCAGGCTGGAGGGCCTCTGGTGTCTCCAGCTGTCCCCAGAACAGTGGGTGTGTGTGTATGTGGAGGCTGGTAGTTATAGACTGGACTTCATGCACATTAACTTCATTTTGATCTTCCTGGGTGGAGCCAAGTCCTTCTCTTACTGCCCCTCTGTGTATCTGCCAATTGCCACAGCTTGCAGTCCTGGGAGGAAGCCAGCCACTGTATCCCAGCCTGACCCACCCTGGAGGTTTTGGCCGTTCCCTGTAGATAAGGCTATTTTTAGGTCAAGTGGATTTTACTCCATAGTGTAAGAAAGCACAGAGTCCCCAAAGCTGCACTGATTTTTTAATTCAGTGGTTAAGAGATCCTGCTATTCCCTGGTTTCAGCCATCCTTAAGTGCAGCTCCACCTTAAGCCTCTCTGCCATTCAGCTGTGTGGGCAAAGAAATTGCCCATGCAGGTGTGAGTTGGGCCTCTGTCACTTACAACCCAAAGAGTCTCATGGGTGAGATTTAACTCATTCCATCTTACCTAAGATGCAGTTGAAGGCTGGAGAGATGAAGTAACAGTCTCCGTCACCGAATTGGTCAGGGTAAAGTGAGGCCAGAATCCACTAGATTCAATGATGTTGATTCTCCAAGCAGTCTTCAACTCAGGAAGAGTGGGGAACCTCTGCTGTGAGTCAAGAACAACAGTTGAGTGGGAAGGAACTGATCCGATCACTTTTCCTTCGGTGTGTTGGAGTGAGAGCCTGGACGCTGGTGAGGAGGCAGGCAGAGTTGCAGGCTAATCTGTTAGCAGTATTTGCTTTACCAACCCTTCAGAGGGCATTTCTTAAAAACAGTTATATTTTAGGTACACAAATTAAACCCTGAACAGAGGATTTGTTAACAGGATTCATGGGTTTGTATTCTCTCTCTGATTTACAAGCTGGGTGACCTAGGGTAAGTCTCTCAGTTTCCCTAGTTTCTTCAGCTATGTGGGAATAATACTTTCTCATATGGTGGTTAAATGAGACGGTATTTATGGAGGACATTAATGCATTATAAAGCATCCCACTGATCTGGTAGCCACCAGCATCACCAATGTTATCATTAATATTTGCCACACTGAAACCACTGCCAACAACAGCAGCTATCCCTGGAATCCTTAATCTGTTGATTCAATGTCTCCAGTTCATCCCCAACTGTCAACATCCAAATAGGAAGGTAAAGGGCTTGACCTGAAAAAAGAAGCCTGAATCATTGCTCAAAGTCAAACGCAAAGGCTTTGAGTGGAGTCCGGAGGAGTTTGGGGGAATTCCCTCTTTCCCACGGTAGGAAACTGGAGGCAATGGTGTCCCCTGGTGGGCAGTTGAAGTTCTGCAAGCAATGGCTGCTGGTTGCTCCTCTAGCACAGACGTTCTTGGCGTTACATGCAGTATTCATACGTAATGAGTCGTTTATAGATTCTGAATGCAGACATCCCTGGATAGAGATCAGAGCCCCATGGGCATCGCTGAGATCTTAGCCTTCTGAAACGTCTGAAGGTGCTTTTTGGGCCACTTTCCCTCCAAGTCACTCCCTCTGAGGCTGGGATGAAAATAGCAGGATCAAAAAACACCACAATCAGTCAGAAGGCAGATGCTGGGTGCTGAATCATTGGCAGATATAGCTGTATGTTTAAGTAGTTAAAGAATAGGAGCAGCAAATTGTAATGAGTGCCAGAAGGCAACAGGATATAATGGAAAGCAAGTGGACTTTGGAGGCTCAGCTTCTACCTCTACCTTTAGTGATGGTGATTCTGCATAAGTTTCCTAATCTCTCTGGTCTTTAGTTTCCTAATTTGGGAGTTTATTGGGCTCCACTGGATTTTAGAGTGTAGAGCGTGATTATAGTGATTAAATACTATAAAGCATGTCAAGAGCTCAGCACTCGGTATGGGTTTAAACATTCATTATTTTTACCTCCCTCTGCTCCTCCAATGGTTCAACTCAACTGTATACCGTTATACAAACATTCATGGTACTCTCACTCTCTATCTGTATTGCCTTGTTCTGGGCAAGGAAGGGGAAGAAGGGAGACGTGAATAGACAACTGATTATGGATGGTGAGAATATGGAGCTCCCACTTCTAGTGGGAATGTAAATTAACACAACTCCTCTGGATAAATAGATCTACTAAACCTGGCCATATGCCTATCCCATGACTCAGAGTTTCCACACCTAGTATATACCCATCAGAAATGTGCTCATATGTTCACCAGAAGACATGCACAAGGATATCTGGCTGGGCGCGGTGGCTCACGCCTGTAATCTCAGCACTTTGGGAGGCCGAGGTGGGCAGATCACCTGAGGTTGGGAGTTTGAGACCGGCCTGACCAACATGGAGAAGCCCTGTATCTACTAAAAATAAAAAATTAGCCAGGAGTGGTGGTGCATGCCTGTAATCCCAGCTACATGGGAGGCTGAAGCAGGAGAATCGCTTGAACCCGGGAGGTGGAGGTTGCAGTGAGCCGAGATGCACTCCAGCCTGGGCAACAAGAATGAAACTCCGTTTCAAAAAAAAAAAAAGAATGTTCACAGCAGCACTAATGAGAATAACTCCAAACTGGAAACAGCCCAAATGCCCATCCATTGTGGAATAGATGCATCCATTGTGGTATATTCATACAATGAAAACCAAACAGCAATAAGAGTGAATGAACTGCAGCCACCTGCAACAACATGGATGAAACTCACATACATAATGTTAAGCAAAGGAAACCAGACAAAAATCGAGTATAAACCATATGATTCAACTTATGTTTACTTTTGCCTTTTCCAAAAACAGGCAAAATTAATCTATGATGTTAAAAGTCAAGATAGTAGTTTCCTTTGGGCTGTGCTGACCGTAAAAAGAGTACAAGAGAGTTTCTATGGGGGAGGATATTAATGTTCTGTTTCATGATCTGGGTGCTGATGATATGGGAAGTTCACTTTATTAAATTTTCTCTGGCTGTACATTTATTATTTATACAATTTTTTCTACATATGCTGTACTTCAATAAAAATGTAAATACACAAAGAAAATTGGGTAAAACTGATTTCTTCAATTAAGTGGCTTATGGTTTTATTGGAGAGCAATTAGGGAAACAGCCAACTACAATCCAAGGGTGAACTATGTGCTACAACAGGGAACAAACCATGAGCTGTGGCAGCTCGGAGCACCCTGTAAAGTCCTTGACTGGGTAGCTCAGAGGACTTCCTTAGGAGTGGCATTGAACTGGGCATGAAAGACCAAAAGAGGAAGACATGCCTTATGTGTTTTGGAGAGCCAGAGGTTTGCTGACTGCAAGCAGAAAGCATGCAGAAGAATTTGGCAGGGAATGAGACTGAAAATGTAGGGAAGAGACAGATTATTGAAGCTCTTGTGTGTCTGGTTGAAGAATGCAGACTACATATGAAAGTCTTTTCATCAAGAAACATAATTTTTTAAAAATCCTATAGAAGCATGAGGAGTGGCTTGGAGAGAAAAAGGAATGACTTGGCATCCAGGAATGCCAGTTAGGAGAAATTGCACATGGTCAGGTGGGAGATAGTAACCCGAGGTCTAGCCTTCTTCTATCTTGTTGTTCTGTCATAATCTAAGATAGCTGCTACTGCTGTCACCATTTCATCTGTATTCCAGCCAGCAGCAGGAAGAGAAGGAAAGTGGAGGCCGTGTCATGGAGAGTGCCCCCCTCACATCTGCTTACATCCTTTTGGCTAGAATGTAATTATTTGGCTACCCCTCACTGCAGAAAGAGTCAGGGAAATATAATCCTTAGCTGGGAGACTGTGTGCTTAACTAAAACTCTGGGGTTCAATTATTAAAGAGGAAAGAAGGAAAATGGACATTGAACGACAGCCAGGTTGTCTCTCATCATAAGCATCTTTTGTCCAGGAATCATAATGTAGACATTCAATTAATTGAATGAATGATTGACCACAGTCAGAATAAATAGTTCCCTTCTGTGCGCTCCCAGGCGATGTTTATAATGCACCTCTTCTAGTTTTCCATGTGGTATAATTAGCTGTAGAGGTGCTGTCTCACCTGTCAGTTTATAATCTTCTTCAGAATAGGACTAAATGTTCTTTGCATCCATGGGTCTCTCTTGCTCTCTATGCTCCCTTTTCTCAGTGCATAGAAGAGTATTTTGCACTAATAGGTCTCTTGTAAATATTTTTTAATAATACTGATCTTATATTCACCCACAATGCTTGATTTGTTATACTTGCTTTAAAGTTAAGTTGATCTACAGGAGAATGGTTGGAAGAAGCAAAGAACTTCCTTTTTCTCCATAGCCATAAATCCTGGCTGACAGAAATTCTTAGGGTCCCTGTTATCAGGGGTCAGACAATCCCTGCCAAGAGCTAGGTCCCTATCCGCACAGAGAAGGGATTTCTTCCAGAGGATCTGACTGCTCAGGAGCCAGCTCAGTGCCTGAATGTTTAATGAAGACTTTGTGAGGTCATACAAAAAAGTCAACCAGCAGCCATTCATGCATTTGATCAATCAACAAATGGTATGGGGCCCCCTCCGCTATGTTGGGCACAGGGCAAGTTGGAAATACATAGGGCAGATTCATTGCTTAAAAATAACAGACAACTGATTGTTTAAAAAGGACAACAAACGTGGAGAGTCACCGAGCTATCGTGGAGACATCCGGGGTACTCCAGGATCTCATGCCGGAGGCACCTGACCCAGTTGGGGCATTAAGACAGGCTGTCTACCAGGAATGTCCAGGCAAGGCACCAGAGGGCTCTACGATGGCCTGGATATGGGAGCTGTGCAAGGAAAAGATCCCCTTTGGACCACTAAAGTCCTCACTTAGGATTTCAATCCTGTGTCCTCAAATTTCAGGCAATTAAACTGGACTGGCGTTGGGAGGAAGCAGGAGTCACTGTCGCATGAGTGGGAAGGAGGCAGGCATAACTGAGAGCAGCTTACAAGGACAGCCCCACAGGGACAGAGTCAGAAGCACTCTGAGGTTGGGGCTCAGGGCTGCTGGGCATATCTTTGCTTTTCTTACAGTGGAATCTGGACTATGTCACTAAGACCACATTTCTTTTGGTTTGGGTGGGGGTTGCTAGACGAGTCTAAACAGAGGGTCAGGGAGGAAGGCAGATCAGCTTCCCAGGAAGCCCTCTCCCCACTGTGGGGGGAGGTGGAACTGAGGAGGAGAAACAGTCAGGGGAATGCTCCCCACTCTGAAGAGTTAGCCATTTGAAAGCTTGAATCAGTGTCCCCAGGGCCTCAAGGCACACAGGAAACTGTGGACTGAACTAGGCAAGGGGAATGCAGAAGCCAGGGTCATCACGCATTGTTTACCCACAGGAATAGGAAGATGCAGTTGTATCTCTCCCTTCCCTCCCCACCCTTTCTGGCATCTGGCTTCATATTTCTCCCCTCTTCATGCTTTCCAAAGGCCTCCTACCTCTCCTGCATTTTTCACTCAGCACAGACAGAAAGTGTCACTCAAGAGTCCCGTGATTTGTATGAAGACAAGAATGCCTTGTGGAGTATTCAGTGGAAGGAACCCAGGGATGAGAGGACAGAGAGCCCAGGGTCTATTCCCAGTTCCACCACTAACTCACAATGTTGCTGTCACTTTTCTGACCCTGGGACCCTGACTCTGGATGGCAGTAGTAATATATTCTGCCTGGTATGGATGGTAAGTACAGAATAAAATCATACCATAGTTCAAAGGGTATGCCAGTGCAAGGCTGTTATTTGTTATATAAAATAGAAATCTATCAGAGGATGGATGCTTGCCAGCAAGTCACAGAAGTGCATGACAGCCCAGGACATATTCCAGCTATGGAATCCAGCTGTACCTGTGAGACAGGGTACCACTAACAGAAATCTGTTACAATCTACAGTTGGAAACTCCCTACATTTTCAATAAATACATACATTGAGGTATAGGCATTTAATGGAACACAGAGTAGCAGTGAAAATGAGCTAACAGAAGCTGCACACAACAGCATGAACAAATCTCACAAACATCAAATTAAATAAAAGCAGCAAGTCATGAAAGAATACATACATAGCTGGGTGCAGTCACTCCTGCGCATAATCCCAGCACTTTGAGAGGCTGAGGCAGGAGGATCGCTTGATGCCAGGAGTTCAGACCAGCCTGGGCAATATAGCCAGACTCTGTCTCTAAAAAAAAAATTGGGCCAGGCGCGGTAGCTCAAGCCTGTAATCCCAGCACTTTGGGAGGCCGAGACGGGTGGATCACGAGGTCAGGAGATCAAGACCATCCTGGCTAACACGGTGAAACCCCGTCTCTACTAAAAACTACAAAAACTAGCCAGGCGAGGTGGCCGGCGCCTGTCGTCCCAGCTACTCGGGAGGCTGAGGCAGGAGAATGGCGTGAACCGGGGAGGCGGAGCGTGCAGTGAGCTGAGATCCAGCCACTGCACTCCAGCCTGGGCGACAGAATGAGACTCCATCTCAAAAAAAAAAAAAAAATTAATATTTAAAAAAAATTAGGTGCAGTGGTGTGTGCCTGTAGTCCCAGATACCTGGGAGGCTGAGGCAGGAAGATCTCTTGAGCCCAGTAGTTTAAGTGAGTTATGATTATACCACTGCACTCCAACCACAGTGAAATCCTGTCTCAAAAAAAAAAAAAAAAAAAAAGAAGAAAAAAAGAATATATGTAGTATGATTCTACCTATAGAACATTCAAAATCCAGCAAAATTAAACCGTATTTGTTAAGAGATGTATCCATATGGGTAAATACAAAAAGAGAAGCCTGGTAAATCCATAAAGAGAAGCCTGTTCATTATTTATTACTATTAAAGAGAAGTCAGAGTAGCTGGTACCTCCTTTGAGAGGAGGAGGGGGAAAGGGTTGGCATTCTGGGAGGGGTGTGGGAAGAAGGGTTGCTGGGGAGCTGGCATCCCATGTTTCTTGCTTTGAGTGGGACTTCCATCTGTGCTCACTTTACAGGTATTCTTTAAACCGTACATATGTTTTGTGTAGTCTTCTGGATCTATGATCTATCTTATAATTTAAAAAAAGTAAAGGCATCTGAAATCAATAGGGAGCCACCTCAAATTAGAATAGTAGCCTCAGAGATCCATCTCCTCAATTGTATAGGTGCAGAGAGTGAAACCCAGAGAGGTTAGGAGGCTTACTCAAGGTCACAGAGCATGTTCTTAGTGGAACTGGGACTAGAATGAAAGGACTCCAAACTCAGGTTTCTCTACATCCTCTGTGTCTCTGGACTCTTCGTTAGGGGAAGGGAAGGGAAAGGAGGAGCACAGTTTTTAAGCCTGAGAGTTCCCTCGTTTTGTGAAAAAGAAAAAGGGTCAGTTGACAAGCCAATAAAATACTAAAGAGCTGGTCTAAACATTGAGGGTTGTAAACACTTTTCAAATGGAATTTTAAAAGATTTAAATATGCCTTCCTCAAATCATCATAATGATTTTGTTAATCATAATAATGACAACATTACAAAAAATAAATGCCAGGAATCTGGCAAGTCTAGTCTGTGATCTAGAATTAGACTCCATCTGACTTTCAGATGGTATCAGGATGGAGCTGGCTTGGAGTGGGGCTGGGATGGGAAAGGAAAGACAGGGAGCCAGGAAGTCTGCAACTTTATTGACTTATCCACCTGGCCTAGGTGAGACCCCTAGCCCTGGGACAGTCAGGAAAGGAACCTCTGCTATCTCTCTGAGAGCTTTTTTGTTTTGTTTAGAGGTCAATTACTTCCCATTTGGGGAACTTGTGAACATTAAGAGGTGACCGGAGTGAACGATGGAGATAAGAGGCTGATTGCTTACAGAGCGGCTCCCTGGTAAAAGCCCTGCAGAGGATAAGCAGTTGTCGGGTAAGAGACACACAAAAAGGGGCAGCTTTCAGTGCAGAGGAGAGATTAGGGAGACGGAAGACAGGCAGCTGGGGGTGGGCTTGATGAGCTGGGAGACCGATGCGTTTTAAAGTGATCTTGACAGGCAGAGAGTGGGGAGATGGGGGAAGAGAGTTTTCCTTCACTCTCCTTTCCTTTAGGAATGAAATCTTTGCTGTCATGTGAATCTCAAACTTTCTTGCTGTGGTCTGAAGGGAAAGCCACGTGGATTGCACATGGACACGATTTTGGTTATAGTTTTTTTTTTTTTGCCAGCCAGATATAGATGCCACAGCAATCCAGGGAGCATAACAAAAAATGTGGCAGGCAAATGGAACATCTAAAGGATCTTGGGTGTACATGTAACTGACACCCCTTCCCACCTCGCACACCCCTTCAGCCAACTGAATGCAGTTTACAAAGTCCCTGAAGCTAACTTGAATTGTGTCTCAAACTACTATAAAATATAGCTCTGGCTTTGGCATATACCCATTTCTTTTATCCATTCCAAAGTCCTAGAGATTTTCTGGAACCTCTCCCAGCAAACAGTGTCATTCCTGTGCTAATCACCTGGATTAACCCCCATTCTCCATGTAGCCTTCTCTAAGCACCCCAGCTTGGGCCGGATTTTCCTTCTCTCTAGAGTGAGCTTAATGTCTGTCCTATTTGACATGCAGCATGTACCACTTTGTATTTTTAGATACCTTCCTCATGTTGGTCTTTGCTTTCCCAATTAGAAAATACATTCCTTAAGGATGGCAGCCAAATCTTATTTTTTTCTTGTGTCCCTACCAGGAATGTTCAGGAATGACTGAGTTCCTGATGATTAAACTGCGCCTCTTTCTTGCCCCCTTCACTCTGAGCCTTGACCCAACTGATCTTCCTGTACCTCTCCCTGTGGTCACAACGGTGTAGAGAAGGCAAGGGAGTCTTTCACTCACCCTAACTCCAGAGACAAGGTTATTCAAAACATCACATATCTAGTAACTGCTTCTTCTGCTACTATTCCATGTTAGAAGAGGGTGAGAGGGTGAAGGAAATAACATTTATTAATTTCCTACTCTGTGCCAAATACTTCTCAATCTATACTACAGTGACCTACATTTCTGGGGTAGGGACCTTCCCCGGAGGATTTTAAACAAATTAACATATAGCATTCTAGAATCTGATAATAGAAAAGTTTAATAAACCTCACTTAACCATTGCGGGCTGGGCAGATTATAATTCAGTGGCAGCATTGGACTGCAGCTCACCTGTCATGGGTCTAAGGCTGGAGTCCAAGGGTGAGACCTCTCCTCTTGTGAGGAATGGCCTCCCAAGTGAAAGAAGAGTGGGGGCACTCTATGACAATTCTCTCATGGTGGAAATTTTCAGTGTAATCTCCACTTTTTTTCTCAGTTTTGTTGACCAAGTTGACTCACCGATATTCCCAAATTTAAAATAGGCATATCCACTTTTTAATCCCAGGGGCACAACACTGTAATTGGAAGATACTGTGAAGTGTTTCTGAACACACTTTTATTGGCAATGAGCATGGAGAAATGAGGCTGGGCTCGGTGACTCACACCTGTAATCCCAACACTTTGAGAAGCTGAGGCAGGAGGATGGCTTGAGCCAGCCTGGGCATCACAGGGAGAACCTCTCTATATAAAAAATTTTAAAAATTAGCCGGGTGTGGTGGCATGCACCTATAGTCCCAGTTGCTTGAAAGGCTGAGGTGGGAAGATGGTTCAAGCTTGGGAGGTGTAGGCTACAGTGAGCTAAGATTGTACCATGACATTACACTCCAGCCTGGGCAACAGAGCAGACTCAATAAATAAATAAATAAATAAATAAATACCCCAGCCCAATAATAAATAAATAAATAAATGAAAAAAAAGGAAGAAATAAAAGAGAGAAGTGGCAAAACCCCAAAGGAGAGAAAATGCAAGAAAATGATAGTAAAAAAATCAACCACTACCTTTTTTTTTTCAAGCTTAAACATATACACTCTAAGGGATGAAAGCTATCAACAGTCAGGTATAGTTTACACACCCTCAAGCAGTCTGCTTCTCACTTTAGTAAAACAACCAGGTCATATTAGAAATGAGAAAATTCAGGAGTAGTACATTTAAATTAAATATAGGAATTTATCAAATACGAGAATTTAACATTCAAGAAGTCAGTAGTCCTGCGGGATGAATAATTAGAATTTTCATTATCTAAAAATGCAATTCAAGGGGAGAAAAAAAGCCACATTTTCTTACTAAATGTTCTATAAAATCTGTCTCGGCAAACACGCATTTTCTATTTGATCCCATGTCCCTATGAGTAAAATGAGTTTGTTTTCATTCTTGAGTTTGCATGACCTCAGATACGTTAGGGGTGGAGATGTCAAAATTTCACAATTTTAGAAAGCCTAAAGGTCAGGCTTTCTACCCATCTTTTTAGGACTTCGGGGCACTTGATCTTTTCCTGGCGCAAAACTTAGAAACTGTTGATGCTCCAAAGAAAACCTACAAAGAGGGAGAGAGGAGTGTGAAGGAAGAAATTAGGAAACCTACCTCCAAGACTGAATTGGTTTTGTTCTCCTAGCACTTCTGGGCTTCATTTTTACTTTAACTCGAAATTGTTTCAAGGTAATGGCGTATGTATGTTCTAACGGCCTACACACACGCAACCACATGCACACTTGTTTAGTATATTTATTGGAGGTCCGGTGCTGTACAAAGAGATAAAATGCACAACAGTGAAAGGGACCGGAAGGTAGAGCCTACTTCCAGGAGAGCAATCATGGCGGGAAAAGAGCGCTCCTCTGGATTAATGGAGTCCGCAGGGGCGCAGCCTTGTGGGGATGTTTAAACCCCACAGGAGGAGGCTCAGAGCAGGTCCCTCTTCGTGAACTTCCCCATCCTCAAGTTCCCGGCTCTTCAGCCGGCTTCCCGCACTCCCATTCTCTTCTCGTTCTTCCCCAACAGCTGTCATTAATTGGAGGATGGTAGGCCCGCTAGATCACCATCTCCATTCACCCCCGATGCCCCGGGGCTGCTGCGTACAGATGCGAGAGCCTCTTGGGCCTCTGGGGTTGAAGCCCCAAAAGTCACGCGCCTCAGTACTGCTCCCACACCCCAGACTGCCAGTCAGCCTCGGTTTTCTTCAGTCCCTGTGTTGCTTGGTGGGTGACCGGTAGAGGGGTCGCCTTTTGGGGGAAGAACGTCCCAGGCAAGGCCTTTAGCTGGGTGACTGTGGTGCAGATCGCAGTTCCAGAGATCGCTGCGGAACGAAGCGCCGTCGGGCAGCAGCTTCCCTCCAGCGCTGCGTCCCCTCCTTCTTGTCGCGACCTGCGGGCGGAGGGGAAGGGACCGAGCATCTGACCCTAGTGGGCAGAGTCAAGCCGAGGAGCCTCACCAGGCCCTGACGCCCTGTAGCGTGGCTGCCAGATGGTCCTGCGGGGTGGCATTCTGGCCACTGTGTCCGAAGCCCGCGCTGGCCAGTGGTGTGTGCGGCGCAGGACCGGAGGGCGCGCCCGCGTAGCAGCTGCCGTAGCCTGCTCCGTAGGGTGCTCCGGTGTAGCCTCCGTAGCAAGAATAGGGCGACACTGTGGCGCCATAGGGACTGGGGAAGGCAGGTGCGCTGGGCCCGGGGCCCAGGCAGGGCTTGCCATCGCGCACCAAGACGGGCACCGCCACTCGGCGCGGCGTTAGAGGGTGGCCGGCCAGTTCGAGCGACTTGTCCTGGCGCTGTCTCTTGCATTTGTAGCGTCGGTTCTGGAACCAGATCTTGACCTGCGTGGACGTGAGCTGCAGCGCGCTGGCCAGGTGCTCGCGCTCGGGCGCTGACAGGTACCGCTGCTGCTTGAAGCGCCGCTCCAGGGCCAGCACCTGCGCCTGCGAAAAGAGCACGCGCGGCTTCCGTCGTTGCCGCGCCTTGGGCTGCTCGGAGCGGCCACCCCGCACGCTGTCGCCGCCGTTGCCAACGCCGCACTCTGGCACCCTGGTCCCGCCGCCGAGGGGCGAGGCCGCGCTCAGGCCGGGTTCTAAAAGCACAGGAAGTGACACATCAGCGCCCAGCCTAAGGCTCACCTGAGCAGTTTCTACTTAGTTTTCAAGACTTCCCTCTCCCTGGCAGCCTTCACTCTGCCCATCCCCCTCCTCGCTCCTACTACCCCCGAACCCTGTCCCAGGACTGTCTCAATGTTCTTTCCCTCCAAGCTCTGTCACTTTTATGTTACTGCTGGAACATAAATTGTGACACCATGTGGTCCCCGATGTGTGCGTCCTTTTCCAAAAGGTAGACTCTAGATAAAGAGTTAAGGCAGCTCCATTTGCTTCTTAGAATGTGTGTGCATGGGCGGGACGCGGTGGCTCACGCCTGTAATCCCAGCACTTTGGGAGGCCGAGACGGGCAAATCACTAGGTCAGGAGATCGAGACTATTCTGGCTAACACGGTCAAACCCCGTCTCTACTAAAAATACAAAAAAATTCGCCGGGCGTGGTGGCGGTCGCCTGTGGTCCCAGCTACTCGAGAGGCTGAGGAAGGAGAATGGCGTGAACCCGGGAGGCGGAGCTTGCAGTGAGCCGAGATCGAGATCGCGCCCCAGCACTCCAGACTGGGTGACAGAGCCAGACTCCTTCTCAAAAAACAAACAAACAAACAAACAAACCGTGTGTGTATGGTGGTCGAGTTTGGTAAACCTTCGCTGTGAGGAACAAGTGTGAGTGGAGGTGTCGATCAGATTGGGGAGACTTTGGACTCTCCTTGGAAGTAGAGAAAGAGGAGAAGAAAGAGGAAGAGGAGGAAGAAGAGGAGGAGGAGGAGGAAGGCGGGGAAGGAAGGAAAAACAGAGAAGCCCGGGTGTCAAGAAGGCGCAAACTCGGTGACAGGCTCTCAGGAGGCTCCCGTCTGCCTCATTTTCCTTCGCAGCCCCAAGCGCACTGCAGGGAACTCAGCTCTAAGTCCAGGAGCCGGGGCCTTGAGTGTCTCCTACCTTCACCCCACTTTTGTGCACACTCTTGTCTTTTTGACACAGCACTCCACCAACACCAGGATGCATCCCAGCTTTCTTGGATGTGATGGTTTGTAATCCAAAATAACAATATATGATGAAAACAAAATATTTCTTGGCTCCTGACTCTTGGCTCAGAAACTGAGGTTCTCTTTGAGAGTTACATAAAGTTGAGGTCCACATTTGCCTTCTTAAAAGGTAGCCTCTCCTTCCTTTGGGGTCTTTCTGGCAAGCAGGTGATGTGGGCTTCACCCTGAAGTCCTCCTTTCACCTAGGGCGACCCCTACAGCTGAGACTGTGCCCACCGCGGTGCAGCATTTTCCTCCCTTCTTCTCACCTCTCTCCTGTCTGGGCTTAAGCCCCGTTTTACCCCAAGGGTGGATAGAAGGGAAATGCTGAGTTTTCATGGGATCTCATGCCAGGAGAAAACCAGGAGCATGGAGGGGGTGCAAGTTCATGGCAAGAAGGGACAGGACTCTAAATGAGCCAGTGCGATTGGAACCAGACTCCTAAGACCCAAGGCCCTGGCACAATGTCATGGGGGGATGGAGCTGTTTAGTATTTAAAGTTTGAGGAGAGAACAACTTCCTTCAGAGACGCCTGTGCTCAAATAAACTGAGGCCATCTCTCCTTGCAAAGAGGAAAAATCCTGACGTGGGTTTGTTTTCTTAGCACATTGAAAGGTAACAACTGACCTTCAGTCAGGCTGTAGAGCAAGGAGGACCCCATTTGAAAGTCACAGATCATGCAGGCCCTGGGGCTGCACAGTACCGCAGGGCGCGCCAGCACCCTGCGCCCTCCTGCTCACAGTCCTGGAGTTCTTGAGGGCAAGGTGGTTGACTGCGATGGAGGAGGGCACGAAGCCCACCGAAGGTGCCTTCCCTGTCCGGATCGCTACCGCGGCCTTGGGCTCAGTTCCTGGAGCCCGCCTCGGGTCCCTCCTCGGCGGCGTCCACTGCTGCAGCAGAAGAGACGCTCCCAGGATTTGGTTTCCAGCGGGACAAGGAAGGCGCCACCAATACCATCGACTGCGAGGCGACTGTGGTGGTCGAAGAAACGTGATCCTTTGTCAGCGGAGCAGAAGTGATCGCCGAGTTAGCTGAGCAGCGCCGACGGAGTTTAGAGTCCACTGCAGAAAACCTACCAGCTTCTTCGCGGACACAACAGATAATGTTCTCCGGCTTCTGGAGTTAGTGAGTAGCCGGCCTGCAAGCCGGTAACTCCGATCCAGCCCCTTGATTTATTTCGTTCGTTTGCGCCTTGAATGGAGGCGCCATGGCAGTCTGGCAGAGGAGGCCTGCCCTGCCGGGCGCTACTCAGGGTCCCTGCGTTGAGAATGCTGAGCGAGGTGCTGAGGTTTGGAGAGAAAAAGGTGGAGTTTTCATCCCTTGGAATGTCGGGCCTCTCCAGCCAAAGCCTCCGTATCGACGCAACACAACTCCCCGCCAGCCCTTTCCCTTCCAGCCTGCTGGACACAGGTGCGTGGGCCTCGCAGCCCGGCGCGCATGGTTGCGCCTTCGGATTCAGGCGACAGGACTCGGCCAGAGCCATGTCCCAGGGCAGAGAAAACCCTGGCAGCCTTTAACACTCTCCCTGACGCGGAGAATCCTGTGCCAACGGGGCCTTCCACTTCGGGAGACTCAATCGCCACCCGGTCCCCATCTTCCGTCTTCCAGAAGAAAAATCCATGAGGAGGAATGGGCCCCCCCGCCCCCGGCCAGGCCAGCAAGAAAGGGCCTGGTTAGGAGTGACCTCGGAGCCACTAGGGTTCCACTGCTTTGATTGCCCACACTCTTTTGCAAACGGTTTGGGGGTGGAGAGACACCAGGTGATGGAAGGGAAGGGTGGTGGTGACTGGCACGGCTAAGACACTGCAGAGGGTTTCGCTGTGGAGATGAGAAGATGGAGGTTCTGGGCACTGTGGCTGCGAGTGGGAGCCATGCGTTTGTGGGAATCAGAGGAGCGGATTTGGGAAAAGTGAATCCTTAAGATTCAGGGCCTTAATTTCGTTAGAGGTGTGTGAAGCACGCTGGGTGTCGGGAGAGGGTGGGAATGGGGTTCGAGAGGCCTTTTTTTGGACTCCTGAAGTGAGAAAAAATGAAGACAGACTCTCGAACCCAGGAGATAGGAGGCGTATTTTCCCCATGCACCCATGGATCACGTCCCCCACCGCCCCCACATTCCCCCCGTAGGAGGCAAGACCTGAGCGCTTACTCACGTGGCTCCGCCATCCGTTCCGCGTCCATCTCCAAGACTGCCTCACAGGCACCCCCAGGAGGCTCCGAACCGTCCAGCCTTCTGTCACCGCCGCCGCCACCAGCGTTGTGAACCTCTGACCCTCGCGGCTCTGGGTCCATTCTCAAGTACTGAAAGTTTTCCGGGCTCTTCCGCATCCCCGGATGTGGCGAAGCCACCGGGCAGCTCCGCTCGCGCTCCAGTCTCAGGATGTCCTTGACCGAGAAGGGCGTGGAGGTGACGGGGCTCAACAGCATCCCGAAGGCGGATGGGGCGGGGCCGAGGAGTGCCTGGTCCCCGTGAGGAGCGGCACCCTGATCTTCCCGTCTTGTTGCTGCAGGCCCCGCAGACAGACCCAAACTCTGGGACAGACGCCCAGCGTCCCACACAGCGCCTTCCTCTGGGTCATGCTGGCAGGCCCGGGTCCAGGGCCGGGTGACGAGACCGTAGCCCCCCATTGGTTCTCGCAGAAATCACGTGCTAACCCTGCACCTTCCTCCCCCAGCGCTTTCTTCTCGCGCCCGTCTAATCCTCTCCAGTCCCCAGTCGCCTTCCTGGGAGGTTTGGTTCGTACTGATGGTTCTCAAAGCAAAGAAAACGCGGAGAGACAGTGCTGCGCGGCTAGGATCTTCGTCAATACGGTACTAGCGGGAGCTTCCGAGGTCAACCTAGGGTCCACGGGGACTCTCCTAGTGGACATGCGAGGATTGGGGGTGGAGTCCTTGCTGTGCAACCCGATCCGGTCCATCCAGCCTGGTCTTAGCTCAACTCTGCATTCTTATGGCGGAGGAAAGCTAAGATAGAGACAACTGGGACCCGCGGGATTTGAGGTGCGCGCTGGGATCTTACGTGCGCAGAGGCCGGACCGCAGAGTTGAAGTGAGTCATGACCCGCCAGGGCCTATATTGAGATGGAAACCTCTCTCTTTGAACTGAATCCGGGTCTGCTGAGTCCCGACCCGCCACTTCCTAGGAGCAGCGCCTCAGTCCCAGGACCGAGGAATGGGTGTGGGGGTTACATGTCTGGAGCCCTCGGCCTCTTACAGGGCTCCGCGAATGGTGGGGGAGACGGGAAGGCAATCGCTGCGGCCGGCGCAAAGTGGTCAGAGGCGAGGTGGGGTGGGGTGGGGGGCTCCCGTCGCCCTGGGTGTCCCCACGTTCGTTTTCTTCTTCTGCTTTATCCTCCTTAAAGCGGATTGCCTGGAGCGTGCCAGCTTGTGTGCGCGTATAAATGCGGCGCCTGCCGAAGGGCTGGGAAGATTTGACTCGCATTAGATCTCCAGAAAAGTCCCTCGGTTACAGCGGTCGCCGAGTAAATGGGGCAGTGTGGCCCAAAGGTTACCAATACGGAGACAGCGCCAACAGATCCAGCCCCTGCTGTTACTACTCCTGGATCAGCGAAACGGGATTTGGTGTCAGCAGTTCCAGCACAGAATCGAAGAGGGTTTAAAAATTGTGTTTTTTTACACAATGAGATCACAATGGGATCTCTTTTGGGGATTTCAGATCAAATGTTTCTTTTTCTTTTTCTTTCCTTCCTTTCTCTCTCTCTCTCTCTTCCTTCCTCCCTCCCTCCCTCTCTCCTTCCTTCCTTCCTTGCTTTTTTTTTTTTTTTTAGACAGAGTCTCTCTCTGTCTCCCAGGCTGGAGTGCCAGATCATGGCTCGCTGCAGCCTCGACCCGGACTCAGTGATCCTCCTACCTCAGCCTCCTGAGTAGCTGGGACCACAGATGCAGCCACTAAGCCTGGCTATTTATTTATTTATTGCAGAGCCGGGGTTTCACCATGTTGCTTAGGCTGGCCTTGAACTCCTGGGCTCAAGCAGTGTGCCCACCTCGGCCTCCCAAAGTGCTGGGATTACAGGTGTGAGCCACCGCTCAGGCCTCAAATGCTTCTTAAACCTACTTACGTGAATTCAGTGTTACAACAGCTGTTTGAATATGATTATCTCCTGAAATCCAGATAAACCCAACTCATCTCCCCAGGCTAATGGGTGCAAAATTGCACACAAAGATTTATGCAAAATTTCAGCAAATTTGATCATTCAGCTACCAAGTAATGATTTCTTGTACATAGTAACATTTAATCTTTACATCAAAGCTATACCCAAATGTTTCCAGCTGCTGCTGCTGCTGCTGCTGCTGCTTCTTCTTCTTCTTCTTCTTCTTCTTCTTCTTCTTCTTCTTCTTCTTCTTCTTCTTCTTCTTCTTCTTCTTCTTCTTCTTCTTCTTCTTTCTTCTTCTTCTCCTTCTCCTTCTTCTTCTTCTTCTTTTTGTTCAGCGAGGAGTCTAGATCAGAAAGGTGGCCCAGATAGTTCACCAAATGGCAAGACCAGACTAGCCTCTAAACCAAGATAATTAACCCTTTCTTTCTTTCCTTTGGAAATAGACATCCTTTGCTCTTAGAGATCTCAAAATCTTGTGATGACCCTTACGTTCATTTGGATTTTTCTTTCCTGATAAAAGTCAATCATGTGCACCTTGGAAAAAGTGAAGAAAAGTTAAAAGTAAATATCCACCCAGAGATAACATTTTCGTGCACCTTCTTCTCTTTATTTTTGCATATATGAGCTCATCGGGTATATCTATTTGTATATGTTTAAATTTACATCATAAGCATGGCCAGTTCATCTTTAGAATTTTTTAAACAAATATAATTTAAAATAGGAATCTAATATTTCATGTTATGGATAGACCATAATAGACTGTGTTTGTGTTTTCAGATAATATCTTTTTTCCATCACTGTAAATAAGACTTTATTTTGTGGCTTTAATTTCCATCCTTGTCAATATTTTCTATTATTTTCTCAGGATACATATATAGAAGAAACATCAATGAATCAAAGATTTTAATGCTCATAAGACATGCCATTCATTCCAGGGCTTTCTAGAAAAACAGTATTATCGTATTTTTTCCCTGGAGGTGCAGGCGAGTGCCTAGTCTATGGGTATTTACAATCATCACCGGACACCCACAAGAGACCCTGAATTTAGAATATTTCCGCGGTAGGAGCTCCGCCTCGTCCTTCCAGGGGATACTGACGGCTCACTGGGTTCTTGCCTTCCAAGTGCTGGAGGCGGGAAGTAGCGTGACCCGGGGTAGAAACCTAACGCCAGAAACCTTCCAGCGCCTTATCACTTGGTGGAATTTTCGTGGCAGACAGTCGCGCTCTACCTAAGTCATAGAAGAAAGGACACCTTGAGGGGGGACTTGGCTTCCGAAGCCTCGATTTCAAATCCTAGCCCTACGTCCCCAGCCTTGCCCTTCCTGGCTTGCTGCGAGGATCAGATGAGATTTTTGTACGTGAAAATGCTTTCTAACCCCTCTCAAGTGGTGGCAACATCTCCCTTCGCCCGGAGTCCAGGTCTGCGGAGCAGTTACCCGCCGCTTTGCAAGAGCAGGCTCTCCACCATAGCGAGTCCTTGTTACGGAAAGGGTCGTTTCGGCTCAGGATGCGCGTTCCGGGCGCAAACCTGGGGGTAGGAGTCCCTGTCGCGCTCGCCCCACCCTTGCAGGGAGCAAGGCCGTCCTTCTGCAGCACTGCGCCACGCGGCGGGAATTTGCAGTGTCCTGCGTTCAGGTTTCAGTTTCTTTGCTCGCTTGGGTCTCGCCCTCTCTCAGTCACCTCTCGGAGTGGCCTGGCCTCCCTCCACCCTCCTCCTCCTTCAGCGCCAGGAGCATTGAAAGCCGCCCGCCCGCCGAGAGTAGAACTGGTACCTGGAATCTCGCCCATTCCGGGTCAATTGGAGGCGCATTAGCGGCTGCTGCCTCACAGTGCAACAGAGGCGCGAGCGACGGGCCACCTGCCTAAGCGCTGGCGCCCAGGAGAGCCGGGAAGGAAACTAGGAGGGGCGGCGAGAGCAGAAAAGTCAGAGTCCAGAGACTCTTTCTTAGGCAGGACTCCGTGCGGCCCCAACAGCGTGGTGCGGGGAGGGGTGTGTGTGTGTGTGTGTGTGTCCATTACTCAGGAATGGAGACATCGTGATCACCTCTGTTCTTAGGTGAGATGGAGACAGTCGTGCTGGGGGTGTGATTGATCCGCTTTGCTTCACTCAGGTCCACAGAGTGTTTTAAGCGCCTACCGTGGGCCGGCTTTGCCCAAGCTCTGGGAATACTGAGAAAATGAGAGGTCACAGCCCTCTTATCCGAACTTGCATTCTTGCATAGAAGACAGACTTTTAAATGATTCCCATGCAGTGTGTTACCTTGCACAATCAGACGGAATTTGTATACTATATTTATTGAGTTTTTAATTTTTCTTTTGAGATGGAGTTTCACTCTTTCGCCAAGGTTGGAGTACAGTGGCATGCTCTCCGCTCACTGCAACCTCCGCCTTTTCGGTTTCAAGCGATTCTCCTGCCTCAGCCTCCCAAGTAGCTGGGATTACAGACGCCCGCCACCACGCCCGGCTAATTTTTGTATTTTTAGTAGAGACGGGGTTTCACCATGTTGGCCAGGCTGGTCTCGAACTCCTGACCTCGTGATCAGCCCGCCTCGACCTCCCAAAGTGCTGGGATTACAGGCGTGAGCCACCGTGCCCGGCCCTGAACCTCTTCTTCTCCATGGTTAACAAAAGTCATTATTTCCTGTTTCTTTCACTCTCCTAAAACGAAAGGATTCCCTCCAGCAGGTACCATACTCAACAGGCAATTCCTGGTTACCTCGCGGCTTACTGGGCCCTGTGGGCCCAGATGAAATCATTCCTCTTTAACCCAAGTGCAGGATCCCCGTTAGACTAGACTAGACTAGACTTGGGCTCTGGGTCTGTTGTCACAGCTGTGTCCCCAAGGCACGTAGTAGGTCTTTAACAAATATTTGTTGGGGACAGGTATCTGTCCTGCTTGATTGGGGATAGTTCCTAGGATACTTTGGGGACTGGCCCAAAGGATGTCTGGGGATCATCAATGGTGGAAATTTCAGCTTTGCTATGGTCCCTTTTGCTGGGATCCACTTTTTAATACTCTAATAATGTATTTATATTTTTGAGTATTTGAAAAATTAACATGGTTCTCAAAATCAAAATTTTTTAAAAAAAAATTCTAAGATATTCCATATTAAGAGACTGGTTGATCACTGGTGCATCCTTTTTCTGCTGCCACAAGGCAAGCGCACCTGCAGCTAATCACCCACCCAAAGTCCCATAGCTGGCACAGCCTCCTCCCCAGAACATGAACTGTTCCCAGCTCTCATTGATTCCTGAAGATACTCTTTTGCCATTAGCTTTTTTTCACTTAACAATATATTCAGCAGTCACATCATATTGGTCCAAAGAGGTCTTCCTTATCGTTTTCTGTAGTTGCCTGGTACTCCATTGCATGAATGTACCAAAGTTTATTCAACCACTGTTCTATGAATGAGTATTTAGAGTTTTCCAGTACTTTAAGTTTGTATGTGTTTTCATATTGTTGGAGGCATGTGTTTAGAGTCAAAAGACAATTGTCAGTTGAATTTGTCAAAAGACAAATTTCTAAGAAATGGGACCATAGGTGAAACATAAATGCATATATAATATTTTTAGGAGTTCTCCTCTCCAGAAAGGTTCTACGGGTTTGCATTCCACCAGTATTGTATGGGAGTGCCTGCTTCCCAGGTAGTCTGGGCAACGGAATGCGTGATCACGCCTCTTAATTCTCACAAATTTGATAGGTGAGAAACAGTATCTCAGTGTTGTTTTTAATTTGCATTTCTGTAATTATAAGTGAGGTGCAACATCCTTTTATATGTTTAAGGGATATATACATATGTGTATGTATCTAGATATATACATATGTGTATGTATCTATATACATATGTGTATGTATCTATGTATATACATGTATAATATACATAAAAATTAAAAACACATAAATATATACACATATATACACAAATGTAAATTACATCCATCTCCCAATTTCAATTTTTAGGTTTTCTCAATATCAGTTACTTTGCTTATGTGTGCTATGTGTTGAAAATATTTTCTTCCTGTTTGACAATTGTCTTTTGACTTCTTTTATAGTGCTTTTTACCATGCGTTTTATAAAATGTAATCATTTTTGTTATCTCTCTTGCTTCTTGATTTGAGTCATGGTGAGAAGACCTTTCTTTTCCTACACTGAGGTTAAAAAGGAGTTCACCCACTTTTTATTCTAGTTTTTGTTATAATTTCTTTGCTTACATTGGAGTGTATTCGAGTGTACGGTGTGAATTAAGGATCTGATATGATCTTTTCCTGAATTGCTGTGCTGAGGCCGTTTTGACGGTTTGCCCGCCATCACTTTCAGAGGCGCTCCCCGCGAATCCCGAAAGTCTGTGCAAAATTCTCAGGGTTAGGGGAATTTCCGAGCATGGGTGGAGCGTAAAGTGAAGCGGGCCAAGAGATTTCTTGCATTACATGTTTAGAAAAACCAACCAGTTAAAGAAAATAAAAATCTGCTGGTATGTAACCGCCAGGTGGGCTTCTCCATTTCTCTGCGTCACCCTCCCCGAGCCGGCCTCCCAGCTTCTCGGCTTTGGGTGGCGGAGACCGTTTAGTTCTGGGACGGACCGTGGGGCTGACTCCGGGGGGTCGCGGGAGCCGAGCCGCCTCCGCGCGCGTTTCATTCCTCCAGCGTGGAAAACAAAACCCTCAGCTGCCAGAGAGGCGGCGGGTCCTTCCCCGGATGGCGGATTCGGGGAGCCGCAGGCGGGGACGCTGCTGGGCGAAGCTTATCTGCGCCGCGCTAGCCAGCTCCGTTTCAATTAACATTCCAGTGCCGCCGCCTGCCGCGGGAGCGGAGTCCGCACCAGGCCCTGGAAAAATAAACTCCAGGAGCAGCGGCTGTGCATGCATCTGTGTGTGCATGTGTGTGTGTGTGTCTGTAGGGCCGACAGAGTCCCAGATCAGCGCAGCCCAGAGCTGCCCATCCCCGCGTCGCCGTTCCCTGCCCGGTGGAGCCTGAGCCGGGCTGCAGCTCTCAGTCCCACTGCGCGGCAGGACTGCAGCTGCTCTTTTAATAACTGGCAGTCGGCGGTCTTGCTGAGCCCTACAGCATCCCCAAAGCATGGTGTGCGATGGAACACGTGGCTGCGTCCCCAAACCCCGAGAGGGGAGTTGCACACACATTGCTGACCTTGAGGGTCAGACAGACCCTTTCTCATCTAGTTTTTAGCATCAGATGTAAACTCAGCTTGGGCTTGTATGATCTCATCGATGTCCCTTTGAGATAAGCAGGGCAGACGTCCTTCTCTCCATCCAGGGATGGGGTGTTGAGGCTCAGAGGAGTCCCTTAACTTGTTTATAGCCGCTGGCCAGCCGCTCGCCTAGGGAGGGGGACATGACAGGTATACTATTCATGGCTTCCCGGGGCGGGCGGGGGAGGCCGGGAGGAATAGCCTTAGGAGATATACCTAATGTAAATGACGAGTTAATGGGTGCAGCACACCAACATGGCACATGTATACATATGTTACAAACCTGCACGTTGTGCACATGTACCCTAGAAGTTAAAGTATAACAAAAAAGAAACAAAAACAAACAAAAAAGAAGTTACCAACCTGCACATTGCTATAAATAAGTTTCTAGTATCGTTATTGTTATTCTCTACAAATGTAAAATATGTCTACACCTCTCCTTGTGCCCACTGAATATAGGGCCACCCACCCCCTCCACTGGCTGTATAAGTGGGAGATGTCCACAGTGAACAACATTCTAAATGGAATCTTTCTACCAAAAAAAAGAAAAAAGAAAGGCCATTTAAACAAACAAACAAACAAACAAACCGAAACCCTTGTTGATTTCTTACTTCAACATAATTACAAGTTCCCAAGGATTGTTCCTGAATTCACCCTCCAGGGGCCTCCTGTGACTTGCTAGAATCAGCCCAGGCTTCTGAACTTGTTTTTCTAATTAAAAGCTATTTTTGGGGTATAATACAGATAAACTAGTTGTGCTTGTGAGTTTAACTTTTAAAAGACCTTTTAAGCACGCGCTTTAGGAAAAGGAGAAACCTGCTAAGGTGAGGTGGGTCAGGCCAAACTAGAAGCAGTTCTAAGTGTTAAGAGCAGCTGTGAAGTGGGCTTCCCAGTTAAATGCCATCCGGCCAGGCGCCGTGGCTCACGCCTGTAATCCTAGCACTTTGGGAGACTGAGGATCATGAGGTCTGGAGATCGGGACCATCCTGGCTAACACGGTGAAACCCCATCTCAACTACCGTCTCTACTAAAAATACAAAAAATTAGCCAGGCCTGGTGGCAGGTGCCTGTAGTCCCAGCTGTTCGGGAGGCTAAGGCAGGAGAATTGCTTGAACCTGGAAGGCGGAGGTTGCAGTGAGCTGAGATCGCACCCCTGCACTCCAGCTTGGGCACCAGAGTGAAACTCTTGTCTCAAAAAACAAAAAACAAAAGAAACAAAGCAAAACAAAACAAAACAAAACAAAAAAACCCTCTATCCCAGCTTCTGGGGCCCATAACTGAATGGAGGTGTGAATGAGGTGTCATGCCATCCTTCAGATGTATTTTGCCTCTGCACAGCACTCTTTAAAATTTTTTTTTTAAATTTTACTTTAAGTTCTGGGATACATGTGTAGAACGTGCAGATTTGTTACATAGGTATACATATGCCATGGTGGTTTGCTGCACCTATCAACCCATCATCTAGGTATTAGGCCCGGAACACACTAGGTATTTGTCCTAATGCTCTCCCTCCCCTTGCCCCCCACGCCATGACAGGCCCCCGTGCATGATGTTCCTCTCCCTGTGTCCATGTGTTCTCATTATTCAACTCCCACTTATGAGTGAGAGCATGCGGTGTTTGGTTTTCTGTTCCTGTTTTAGTTTGCTGAGAATGATGGTTTCCAGCTTCATCCATGTCCCTGCAAAGGACATGAACTCATCCTTTTTTATGGCTGCATAGTATTCCATGGTGTATATGCGCCACATTTTCTTTATCCATTCTATCATTGATGCACAGCACTCTTTGAGTCCTAAGGTACTCATAGTCTGATGATCTATTGCCCCCTAAGGCAACAACCGTCAGACTATGTCCCTAGCCATCTGTGGGACCACCCAGCCCTGGAGGGTGCCTTGCATGGAAGGAACTTAATTTGTAGTATGGCCACAGGCTTCCATGTTCCTTAATCCTGGAAGGATGCCAGAGAAAGTGGAAACTCTCCTGAGATCTTCCCCCAATGCCCAGGGAACTTGTGGATACTTCCCGGCATGTGGGTTACTGTGCAGGGGGAGTGGAGGGGAAACCCAGGGCCTGGGGAGCTGCTGCAGCACAGTCCATTACTCTTTCCCCAGTGGCCACTCTCCAAACATGCATAGCAGTGGTGGGATGGGGAGTGCAGTGGGGAGCAACTACATGGATAAAGATGGAGCAGGCAGCCACAGCAGCATGCTGATGTTTGGTGCCATGTAGATAAATTATTCTGATAACCAAGTGTGTGCTTCCCTTTCTACCTCCTCCCCAGACAGTCTGACGCTGGGTAGAAATATTAGAGAGCAGGATGGGTCATTTAAAAGCGACCCAGGGAAGATCTTTTTTTTTTTTTTTTTTTTTTTTTTTTTTTTTTTTTTTTTTTGAGCAGGTCCATTTTACATAAAAGAATTAGGCCCAGAAGACTCACTGTGCCAGAGCTGCTCATCCAACTTTCTTTGGCAGGACTCTTCCCTCCCAGGCTGCCTTGCTTGCCTGGAGCAGGGTTGGAGTGGACCTGTGGCCAGAAGACCCTGGGTATGCTTGGGGTAGGTGAAGGATGGAAGGGGAATACATTTACCCTAAAAGAAGCTGCTAATTCATTATCCATTCCTAGCAATTTGAGAGATTGCAGAACAGAAATTATAAGAAAAAGTTATAGAATATTTGACTCTGAACTGTCATGCCGACTGTCAAATAGTCACATCTTCAAAATTTTACTTTCTGTTTCCTTTTGATCCCTCTGAGAGTCTGGGAATAGAGATAGGAAGGGAGGAGCTGAAATTGTGTTAAAATACACAGGAGAGAGTGTCAAACCAAGTTTATGCAGAGAATAAACCTGCCGGTCCTAACAATAATTGTTATTTCCTGTCTTATTCCAGGAGGGACTCTTTATCAAAAGCTAATATTTGACTATTAATTTATCCAACTCTAGGCATTATCAACCACCCCTTCATTTTTACAGACAGGGCCAGAGAAATTGAATAATGTAATTGACAGCACATCCTTCCAAGCAGAGGATCAGGGCCTCTATTATGCTGGGAATGCCACATTCCTCCCTGGGTCTCCTAGGCATGAGTTAGGTGTCTGTGGGATATCAGCTTTTGGCATTCTCCCCCCGCCCAGCCTTCTTACCTAGTGCCTTTCTGCCAAGTAGCTTTAAATAAACATGGTTGGTTTAATTATAAATGATTTATTAAAATTCACAGCATTGCTTTTCCATTTTGAAGGGAGAGGTGGACTAAATATTAATAGTAGCTAGTACTCATTCTGTGCTTACCAGGCGCTGTGCTTTCTGTGGATGTTTCTCATGTGTTTGTACAATTCTCTACCCGTAGCATTATCTTTTCTGCCAGATGTCCTCATAGCCCCTTCAGGTCTTTGCTTAGGTCAGCTTGATTTCTGCCTTTAGGAGCTTACACTGGGGAGGGAGGAACAGGAAATAAACAAGAAGTATAACACATGGGTAAACTGCATAGCAAGTTAGAAGGTAATGTAAGATAAGTGGCAAGGGGGATCAGGGATGTGTGTGTGCCATGCATGTGTGTTGCACAAAGGAGAGCAATTGCAATTTTAAGAAGAAATATTAGGAATAGGCCTTTTTGAGAGGGTGCCGCTTGAGCAAGGACCCAAGGGAGGTCAGGGAAGGAGCCATGTGGGAGTCTGGAGGGAGTGTGCAAAGGCCCAAAATTGGGCTCACACTTGGTATGTTTGAGAATCAATGTGCTGAGAATAGATGGAGTGGAGTGAATGAGGGGAAGGGGGAAAGGGGATAGAGGAGATGAGGTAAGAGAGGTAAGGGGGCCTTAATGGGCTAGTGAATATCTTTGGCTTTTACTTTTGAGGCAAAGTCAGAACATGGGAAAGTTTTGAGTAGAAGAGTGTATATTACATAATGTGACTTAAGATTGTGAAAGCCCTCCTTGGGTTCTGTGTTAGAACAGGTTACAGGAGAACAGAGGTGGAAGGAGGGAGACTTGTTCAGAGGCCATTGCAATAATCTAGACAGCGGACCCAGGTGGAAGCAGTGGAGGTAGTGAAAAGTGGTCAGATTCAGAGGATATTCTGAAGGGTGAGGGAACAAGCTTTCCAGACAGATTGGATGTGGACAGTAAGACACAATGATGAGTCAAGGATGATTCTAAGTTTTTTGGCTTGAGCAAATGGATAGGTGGAGTTGCCATCAGTTGCGAAGGGAAAGGCCACAGGCAGAAGAAGTTTTGGGAAGACCAAATGTTCAGTTTTAAAATTTGAGCTGATTATGAAATACCAGGTAGAGATCTCCATTAATACTTAGAGTCAGGCATTCAGGAGACAGGCCTAGGCTAAGAATATATATTGGAGAGTTATTGGCATGTGGATGATATTTAAAGCCATTATCCCAGATGAGATCACCAAGAAAATGAGTGGAAATAGAGAAGAAAAGAAGTCCAAAACCAAATTCTCAGGCAGCCCAAAAGTTAAGAGGTTGGGGGATAGGAGAAATTCACAGACCAACTCTTCTGAACTCTGCAAAAAAGGTCAATGTTATTATTATTTTCTTTAAATGTGCTGAGCTGATCTAGATTAAAAGAAACCAAAGAGTGATCACCACCAAATACATTTTGTGAACCTGGACTGGATACTGACTAAGAAGAAGCTACAAGAAACAAACGCTTTTCGGACAATTGGAGAAATCTGAGTAGATATTAGATGGTATCATATTAATGTTAATTTTCTTAGCTGTAGTAGTAATAGAGTGGTTCTGTTGAAAGTCATGGCATACGCAACTTTCAGATGGCTCAACAAATACACATGGAGAGAGAACAAATGTGGTGAACTGGCAATAGCTGGTGAATGGTTAGGGGAATAGTTGGGTGAGGGAAATAGGAGTGGTATTCATTGCCCTGTTCTTTCAATTTTCCTGTAGTATGAAAATTTCAAAAAAAACTGTCAGAGAAAAAAAGGTCGGGAGAACCAGTATAGGAGACTCTAGAGAAGAGCAGAACAACCAGAGAGGGCAATAGGTGTCCTGGAAGCCAAGTGAAGGAAGCGTATAAAGCAGGAGGGAATAAAATACATGTGAAATGCAAGGCCGGGCACAGTGGCTCACACCTGTAATCCCAGTACTTTGGGAGGCCACGGCAGGCCCATCTTTTGAGGTCAGGAGTTTGAGACCAGCCTGGACAACATGGTGAAACCCTGTCTCTACTAAAAATGCAAAAATCAACCGAGTGTGGTGGTGTGCACCTCTAGTCCCAGCTACTTAGGAAGCTGAGGCACAAGAATCGCTTGAACCCAGGAGGCAAAGGCTGCAGTGAGTTGAGATGGCGCCACTGCACTTCAGCCTGGGGGCAGCGTGAGAAAAAAAAAAAAATCCATGTAAAATGCTACTGGTAGGTGAAGTAAGAGGACCTAGAAATGAACCTTGAATTTAAAAACAGAGTTAATGGTGACCTTGGCAAGGTGGCTGGGCAGGCGGGTGGGTGACAGTCACCTCTGCTGGCTAAACCCAAAGGATGGGCATGCTGATTCAGAGCCTGGGCCTCCAGAAGCCAGGAATGCATGTGTGTGTGGTCACTCATCTTTGTGTAGGATGAGTCACGGTGAGTGAACTGGGCGGCTGTACCGGGCAGGAGGGCGACCCAGGGGCTCTGCCTTGGCTCTCCAGTTTGGCAACACAGATTGTCTTTTCTCTGGCAGCGCTCAGGGGTGGTTCAAAGAAACCTCTGAGTACAGTAACTGGGATTGGCTTTTATTTGACAGGGAGTAAATTAATTCAAATGGAGAAGGTTGCATAGAAAAACCAAAATAACTAGAACAAAGCGTACATTTATTAAGCAAATTCCAGTCTTCTCCAGGCAGAAAAACAGCAGAGGTTTCTTCTCCTTCCCTCCCTTCCTCCCTTTCTCTCTCTCTCTCTCTCTCTCTCTCTCTCTCTCTGTGTGTGTGTGTCTCTCTCTCTCCTGCCTGAATTACCCCAGTAGTTGCCTCAATTCAGAGTTTTCTAGGGATATAGACCTTGCCTCAGGGTTGATTGCACAGAAACCAGCCTTGATGACAGGTCTGCCCTCACCCCAAGGAGCCAAAGTAGTTTTGAAAATGTCGTGAATCAATCTCAATCTCTCTTTTTTCTCGATCACTCTCCTTCCTTTATTCAAAGACACTAGATTCCTAAAGTAGCACGCATTCATCAAACACAAAGAAAAATTTAGAAAAACACAAAGAAAATAAAAATCTCCTAATCCCGTTACCTAGAAAAAAATTTTTGTTATCATCCATTTGCTTATTTTTTGTATATGTATATAATTAATTCCTTTTAAATAAATAAGGATTAGATATGTGGCTTTCTGCTTTCCCCCCTTAACAATATAACAATGTATTATAGAAATTGTGCATGTCATCAAACATTCTTCTATAACATAATTTTGAGTAATTATATTTTATCCTGTGGATCCATAGATTTTTTTTTTTTTTTTTTTTGAGATGGAGTCTTGCTCTGTCGCCCAGGCTGGGAGGGCAGTGGTGCAACCTTGGCTCACTGCAACCTCTGCCTCTCGGGTTCAAGCGATTCTCCTGCGTTAGCCTCCCAAGTAGCTGGGATTCCAGGTGCCCGCCACCATGCCTGGCTAATTTTATATTATTGGTACAGACTGGGTTTCACCATGTTGGCCAGGCTGGTCTCAAACTCCTGACCTCAGGTGATCTGCCTGGTCCGGCCTCCCAAAATGCTGGGATAACAGATGTGAGCCACTGCACCCAGTGGATCTATAGAATTTTAACGTTAGAGTTATTTTGTGGGATATTTAGGTTTCTTACAGATCACTTTTATAAGTAACATTTCTATTGTCAAAAGACATAAAATTGTACCAAATTTGTGATAGATGTAATTGACTTTTAGTTGCCATTCCTGAATTGGGGGAGCCTCCATTCTACAAAATATCTGGAGAGTTGCACTGGGCAGTGTTTGAACAGTGAGTTTTGGAAGGTGGGAACAAGGAAACAAAACAATAAAAAAGAAGCTGATTGGTTAGTATCAGTTTACTTTTTTGTAAGGGTTAAAGCAGAGGGGACTTCCTGATTATCCTGACTTGAGTAGACTGGAATCTCTTGTTTTTAGGAAAAAAAAGTGGCCGTTTTGAAATCTGTCTGCTTTCATAAAATTTCAGTTTGATTTTGTGGCATTTAGCATGAGTGACTCCATTTTGGCTGGTCTGGTCTGTTGGAGCCTGGTGCAAGAGCTCAGTCTAAAACAATGGCCTCCCACAGTGTTGTTCATCACCATAAACTTTCCTGCAAAAAATATTTTTCTCAGGTTGTTTTTCCTTGGTATAAAATGGGGGAGAGGGAGGAGGATGGAGGGCATCAGTTCTTCCAGAAAGGTGGTCTGTGGTGGCAGAACCTACTAGAAAAGTGGACACCACTCAGAGAGTCTCAAGTGATGCCTCTGGGTGTAGTCTCAGCCCCTCTGTGCCCAGCTGGGCCTTGGCGCCTAGCAGGATCCATTCACAACCACTTCTTCTCTGGGTGGAGGTGGGGTGGGGGCTGCTCCCAGTCTCCTAGGAGACCTCAGTTTCTAGAGAAAGTGATCCCACCAGGAGAAGCCAAAGGATCAGGAGGTGACAGGGGTGGAGGGGTGGTGGTGGATGTTGAATGGGCCCAGTTCCTGGTTCCCAGAGTTCCCTGGCTCAGAAATGGCTGTTTGAGCTTGGAGAAGGGCTCATGTTGGGCAACCCACTGTTGGGCACAGCCTGCAGCCAGCACAGGGTTGTGAGGGCTTTCTGGTATTTTTGCAAGTTGCCTTGGGGATGTAAGGGGCAAACGTGGAGCACATCTGCATCATTTGGCTTTGAGATGGTTGCACAGTAGCAGACATGAATTTTTCTTGGCTGCCTGCAGCTTCCCCCACTTCGGGCTGCCTGGGGCCAAGAAAACCCAGTGGTTATAGAGGCCACGACCAGAATCTTGAGGATATTTGTCTTGCATCGCAGGAGAATGTCTTGGAGGTAGAATTTTAAGGCACTGACTCAAAACCCCAATGTCCCTAAAGGTGAAAAGCAAATGGTTAAAGCTTCTTTAAAAATGAGGCCAGGTGCAGTGGCCCACACCTGTAATCCCAGCACTTTGGGAGGCCGAGGTGGGCGAATCACCTGAGGTCGGGAGTTCGAGACCAGCCTGACCAACATGGAGAAACCTTGTCTCTACTAAAAATACAAAATTGGCCAGGCGTGATGGCACATGCCTGTAATCCCAGCTACTCAGGAGGTTGAGGCAGCAGAATCGCTTGAACCGGGGAGGCGGAGGTTGTAGTAAGCCGAGATTGCGCCATTGCACTCCAGCCTGGGCAACAAGAGCAAAACTCTGTCTAAAAAAAAAAAAAAAAGAAAAGAATTGGAAGAATATTTTCATGACTTCGGGGTAGGGGGTGGATTTCTTATAATACATATAACTATGTAGGAAAAGACTGGCAAATGAGACTACATTTTGGTCATCAAAAACCATCAGTACTCTACTAAAAAGGCGAACCAGAGAGATTTTTGCAGCATATCATGGCAAAGAGCTGGTATCCAGAATATGGACCAATCTCTTCCAAATCAATAAGAATTTAAAAAATGGACAAACAACTTTTTTTTTTCCCCCCAGAAGGAAGAAATCTAAACAGGCAATAAGGCATAAAAAGGGGCATTCATCAACAGGTTAAATTGGCCGAAAGTTTAAAGCTTGACCACAGGAGGCATGGGCTAGGATGTGGAGCCAGAGAAATGTCCATACACTGCGAGTGGGAGTGAAAACTGAAAGTCTGCATGACAGTGTCTAACAGGGTTGGAGGTTCAATTATTCTATGACCCAGCAATTCCGCTTGTGCAAATAAACCCCACTGAAGTATGTGAACACCTGCACTGAGACACTTACATTAATGTTCATGGTGGCACTGTTTTGAATAGCTCCAAAATGGAAATAATTCAAGTGTTCACCCATAGTAAAACTGGATAAAAGAAAGTATGTTATAGTATGGAATGACACAGAAGAATATGTATGAAATACTGTAAGTATGAGATGCTAAGTAAATAAGTAGTATGAAATACTCTACAACAACAAAAGTAAGTGAAGTACAGATACACACAACAAGGATGAATCTTTCTTTCTTTCTTTTTTTTTTTTTTGAGACGGGGTCTTGCACTGTTGCCCATGCTGGAGTGCAGTGGCACAGAGTTCCTTGCATCTTTTATCTGGGTTTAAACAATCCTCCCTCCTCAGTCTCTTGAGTAGCTGGGACTACAGGCATGCACCACCCACGCCTGGCTAATTTTAAAATTATTTTCAAATGGAGACGGGGTCTCACCATATTACCCAGGCTGATCTTAAACTCCTGAGCTCAAGCGATCCTCCTGCTTCAGCCTTGAAAAGAGCTGGGATTACAGGTGGGAGCCACCATACCCGGCCCCAGGGGTGAATCTTAAGGACAAAATATTGAGCAAAATAAGCCAGATACAAAACACACACTAAATGATTTCATTTACTTCAAGTCTTAAAAGCAGGCAAAATTACTGTATATTCTAGAGGCATACTTAGGTAATGCAACTACTAAAAAGAAAAGGAATGAATTCCATAAAAGTAAGGGTGGTGATGACTACTAAGGAGGAGGGAGAGAGAGAGGTTTGTGAGCCAGAAGAGGCTTGTGAGAGTTTCCCGGGTATGCTGATCTGGGTGGGTGTTGTCTTACTGTTTGTTTTACAATTCATTAGCTTCAACATTTATGTTTTATACATTTTTTCGTGTGTGTGTTTGCTATATTTTGTATACCTCCTCCCAGTTAAAATAGGGAGAGAGATTATCTGAGGCAGAGGTTGGGGGATCCCTTATTATTTTCTGATTAAAGAATGGAGGAGTGTGTTTTCAGCTATGCACACAAAGTGAAACTATGTTAGTGAAACATAAAGTGAAACTATGTTAAGACATTGTGGACGTTACATTCTTTCCTAGTAGATTCTTAAAGGGCCAATTTAGTCCTGTAGTAGAGATAATTGATTTATCTTTACTTGAATGTAATGAACATAACAAGGCTTAGCCTGAAACAGTGTCTCCATCTTTTGAAAGCAGCCTACAGTCATCATCTTTGCATTGACGAAATGAATCATTGCTGGTGTTATAGTATCTATGTCCTTACTATAATTATTTTTACTTAACAAAACTTTTCTCCACAAATAGAGCAGACACTTCAAATAAGTCATTATTCCCAGTCAGGTGTATTCCGAGTTAACAAAAGCCAGCTGCCCACCAGGGTTTCAGCCTCTGACTGGGAGGAACCCTGAGGTGGAGGCTCCCAAAGCCCCGCCCCCTTCCCTCTTCTCAGCAAAACCAGGCAGAAAGCGGGGCAGGTAAGGAAGCTGTTCACTCCTACGCATATTACTGGGAATGTATGGACCAACTGGGGAAGAATTTCATGGCAAAATTAGGGAAACGAGGGGAATTAGAAAGTGTAGATGGCGGCTGGGGTGTGGTGGCTCACGCCTGTAATTCCAGCACTTTGGGAGGCTGAAGTGGGCGGGTCACTTGAGCTGAGAAGTTTGAGACCAGCTTGGACAACAGAGAGAGACCCCATTTCTACAACAAACAAACAAACAAAACAAAACAAAACAACAAAAAACCCCAAAATTAGCCGGATATGGTGGTGCCCGCATGTAGTCCCAGTTATTTAGGAGGCTGAGGCAGAGGATTGCTTGAGCCCAGGAGGTTGAAACTGCAGTAAGCCCTGACCATGCCACTGCACTCCAGTCTGGGCGACAGAGTAAGACCCTGTCTTTAAAAAAAAAAAAAAAAAAAAAAGGTGTAGAGCGTGGGTTCTCAGGCAAGTCAGAACTTGCTGGATGATTTGATTTTTAAACTGAAAGGTGATAAGCGGTGACTGTCTCAGCAGAATTATTTGTGTAAGATTTACTTGTATGTTGCATTTTCTCATTAGAGGTTTCTCTGATCATTTTAATAGAATAGCCATTCATTTAGCTATCTATTTTGAAATATACACCTTGAATTTTACATTGAAACAGCCACAAATACTCCGAATACTCCGTAGAAAAATAACCTGTTCACTTTCTAAATCTTAGAGAACTTTGTTTTTTAACCCTTGATGATAAGAATGCTTACGTGGTGCCAGGTCCTGTTCTAGTCCTTTATGGATATGAACTCGTTTAATCCTCGCCCAGATGGTTTGAGCTGAGTACCCCTTATTGCAGCGGGGATACTAAGGCTGGGACAACAAAAGCAGGTCACTGATTTGAAGTTGGGCGGCGGGTTTCAGAGGCTGAGTTCTTAACACCAGAGCACTTCCTTGTAGCCACCGCGCCCGGCTGCATCCTCCACCCGGCAGGTTTGTAGAAACAGGAGATACCGAGAAGTTAGGGTGGCCCAGGTCTGGCCTTAGATCTGCGGAGGGGCGAGTGCAGATTGCGCGATGGCGAGGTTCCTGCGACAAGGCGAACAACAAGGACGCGAGCTATCTGGAACGACGAAACAAACTCTGGGACGGCTTTGACACCGCGGCCACCTCCTAGGAGCTTCTTGGAAGGACGCGGCTGTGGTGCCTGCTCTCCCCGTGGCCCCGCTTACTTTTGGACTCTGTCCGGATGGGGCTGGGGTCCGGGTCCGCCTCCGCCGTCAGTCTCTCTCTGCTCCCCGCTGGGTGGCGCCGCAGGGGGTGGGGTTGTTTTCGTTTGGCCACAGGGACGTCCTTGTCATTCCAACAGCCTCCCAGTGTGGCCTAAACACCCTGGGCCACCCGACACCTCCCGCTGTTGACGGCGCGGGGCCGCCGGCGCCAGGGCGGGTGGTGGAGCTCGGCGCGGGCTGGGGACCGCAAGAGGAGCCAGGGCGGGCGGCGACCCCGGGCCGGGCAGGGGCGGCGCAAGAAGTCCACGCAGAGCAGTGAGAAGACCAGGGGCCCTCCCATTCTTCCCGGACGCCGAGGAGCGAAGCCGGCAGGGACTGCGCGCCCACCCTGGGCACTTTACCTGCATGGTGGCCAAGACCCTTCATCCCGACCCTACTCCTGTTTTCCTCTCGCACTCCACTTCCCTCCGTACTGTTAATATTATTTACTTAATAGCTTATGTTGATTTTACTAACTTTTAGAAAATCTAAAACAAAATATTTATTTTAACTTAAATCTAGATAATAGTATCCGTAAAAGCATAGTATCATATGCTTTAACGGATACTGTTATTGCAGTATAACTATAACTTGCAAAACTGTTTCTTCTCATCGTCTTTCACGCTGGCTGTGACCTGCACACCACACTCGAGAGATTGTTTAATCCTATTTTAGACCTCTTCTCCCACCACAACCAGTCCCATTGTACAGATGAAAGAGGTGAGGTGCGTAGGGACCTTTCTTGGGGATGGCAGCACGCACCTGCCCCACACCTGACCTGCACCTGCCCCGCACCTGCCCCACACAGGGCTGCGCGTGCCTTTCCGGCTTGGATCCGCCGCACGGTGATGCTCAGCTCCTGGGTGACTGGAGGAGACTGTCGACATTGGCTTCCTAGCCCAGGGGCCTTGACTGAACATTCACTGCTCTCCCAGCCTGGGAAGGGATGGGAGGTGCAGGAGACCACCTACCTGGTATCTGCTGGCACTAGCCAGCCCGCACCTGAGGTTTTGTAGGCAAGCTTAGAAAGCGATTCCTGCGGTGCTGACAGTCTTGCCGCTTGCTCTCCCATAGTGCCCCACCTACACTCCAGGACCACTCTGGGGCCATTCAAGAGCTCCCCCACTTTGTGATTGCTAGAGCTGCCTTGCTGAAACAGCCTTCATGTACCTATGCTTACCTGCCCACTGAGGCTTACTGCCAGGATATACCCCTTTGGGGAAAGAAAAAAACCCAAAAACCTAGCTGGCAGATTTGATGGCATTGGGTGTCTGGCTCAATCTGTTTCTCCACTTTCCATGTTCACTTGATGAGGTACAGTTCTGCTAGAGACAATGCCTTATCCCACAGGACTGCATGTCTGTACCAGGGCTTCCCAGACTTTAAAGAGTCTAGGAATTACCCTGGCCCTTGTCACAGTGCAGGTTCTCATTCAGCAGTGTGGGACCTGAGATTCTGCACTTCCCATAAGCTGCTGGTTCTCAGACCGCACTTTGAATAGCAAAGGTCTAAGGGCTTCAGAGTTTGGGGCTGGCTCAAGGGACAGAAAACTTAGGGCAGTTGCCTTTCCCGACAGCCCTCAGTTGGCATCACCTTCCTTTGCTTGAGTGGACTCTTTGCTTATGAATTGATTAGAATGGCAAGGAGGTTTGGCCAGGGGAGGTGGCTCATGCCTATAATCCTAGCACTTTGGGAGGCAAAGGCAGGTGAATCACTTGAGGCCAGGAGTTCGAGACTAGCCTGGCCAACTTGGTGAAACCCAATTTCTATTAAAAATACAAAAATTAGCAGGACATGGTGGTCTGCCCTTGTAATTCCAGCTACTTGGGAGGCTGAGGCAGGAGAATCCCTTGAACCTGGGAGGTGGATACTGCTGCTGTGAGCCGAGATCATGCCACTGCACTCTACCCTGGGTGACAGAGTGAGACAAGGTCTAAAAAAAAAAAAAAAAAAAAAAAAAAAAGACAGGGTTTGTAATGAAGAGCAGGCCTCTTGGAGGCCAAGCTGTTAGGTTTAGCTTACATCACTTACTGCATGAATTTGGGTAAGTCACACAGCTTCTCTGAACTTTGTTTCCTCATCTGTAAAATGGGCACGGTAATCTGTATCACTGGGTTTATGCAAGAATTATGGGGGGAAAACCCCATATAAACATGCTTTTTCTAGATGTAAAGCCTTGACTGCCTTTAAAGGTTTAATATTTTCTTCTCCATGGATTTGCTCAAGTTCTCAAAAGGTAGTTCTCAAAAGGAAGTTCTCAAAAGGTAGATTGATGTGACTAACCACACAAATAAAAGGGATATTAAATGCATGTGTATTCACACAGAGCTGTTTTGTTCAAAAGTGAAAGTTACATTCCTCTCCCTGAAATGACTCAAGCATCATACTTCACTATTATGAGTTCAAATTCTTGAGGAAATGCATAGAAAGAAAAGTGACAGTTTGTGGCGGCATTGGTTTCTGTACCTCTCACATCAATCTTAGGAGGGCATGTGCGTTGGGGTGGGGACCCTTAGGGGCACAGTGCCATCTGGAGCTGGGCATTGGAAGGCATCCTTGACCACATTGACCACTGCCCTTGGTACTTTATCAGGCCTCATTCCAACTCATTTTTGGGATTGATGATCGTTTTTCTATTCCGTGGACTTTTTCCTGTAGTAACTTACAGCTCACTTAGAGCAAAGACAAGTTTTATCTAAGCCTGTTCTTAGATAGGGTGAGGACCCTAATGTTGCAGTAAGGTGCATTGACAAGAACTTGGAATTGAACAAAAAGCCTAAATTCTAGTCTTGACTTAGCCACTAACTAAGTACTGTAGTCGTTAATGGGCATCTGTTCCTTTTTCTGAAAATAGGGTTCATTTGTATATTAATGGATTCACTTCTCTTAAACAAGGCTTACCAACTATTGGTCCTGCAGAGATGGTGCGTTTGGCCCATGCTGTATTTTTTTAAAAATTAATAGACGTTTTTTGTTTTTTAGATGGAGTCTTGCTCTGTCACCTAGGCTGGAGTGCAGTGGCGCAATCTCGGCTCACTGCAAGCTCTGCCTCCAGGGGTTCACACCATTCTCCTGCCTCAGCATCCAGGGCAACTGGGATCACAGGTGCCTGCCACCAAGCCCGGCTAATTTTTTCATTTTTATTTTTAGTAGAGATGGGATTTCACCATGCTAGCCAGGATGGTCTTGATCTCCTGACCTCGTGATCCACCCGCCTTGGCCTTCCAAAGTGCTGGGATTATAGGCGTGAGCTACTGTGCCCAGCCAAATTAATAGACATTTTTAAGAGCAGTTTTAGATTTATAGAAAGATTAAGCAGAAAGTGGTGTTTCCATGTACCCCACCTATACAATTTCCCATACTAGATAATAAAATCTTGGATTAGTGTGATATATTTGTTATAATAGATGAACCAATATTTGATACCTTAGTCTTAATCTAAATTCCATAGTTTACTGTAGAGTTCACTCTTGGTGTTTCATATTCTATGGGTTTTCACAAATGTATGATGATATGTCTCCAATATCACCGTATCATAAAGAATAGTTTCACTGCCCTAAAAATCCTGTGTGTTCCCTTCATCCCTTCCTCCTTCCCCCTTGAATCCGTGTCAACCAATGATTTTGTAAATGTTTCTGTAGCTTTGCTTTTCCCAGAATGCCATATAGCTGGAATCATAGTCTGTGGCCTTTTCAGATTGGTTTTTTTTTTCACTTAGCAACATGCATTTAAGGTTCTTCCATGTCTTTTCATGACGTGATAGCTCTATTTTTATTTTTTAAATTTTTTTTAGAGAGTCTCAGTCTGTTGTCCAGGTTGGAGTGCAGTAGTGTGATTATGGCTCACTGCAGCTTCATCCTCCTGGGCTCAAATGATCCTCCCACCTAAGTCTCCCGGATAGCTGGGACCACAGTTGTGCACCACCACACCTTGGTAATTTTGTTTATTTTTTGTAGAGACAAGGTTTCCCTATGTTGCCTAGGCTGGTCTCCAACTCCTGGGCTCAATCTTTCCTCCTGTCTTGGCCTCCCAAAGTGCTGGGATTATAGATGTGAGCGACAGTAATATTCCATTATCTGGATGTATCACAGTTGGCTTATCCTTTCATCTATTGAAGGTCATCTTGCTTACTCCTAGTCTTTGGCAATTATGAATAATGCCGCTATAAATATTAGTGTGCAGATTTTTGTCTGCACAGAGGTTTTTAACTCATCTGGGTAAAAACCTAGGAGTTTGATTGCTGGATCAGTAAGAGTATGTTTAGTTTTGTCAGAAAATTCCAAACAGTCTTTCAAAGTGGCTGTACAATTTTGCTCTCCAACCAGCAATGAGTGAGAGTTCCTGTTGCCCCACATCCTCACCAGCATTCAAAATTGTTAGTGTTTTGGATATTAGTCATTCAAATGATACCTCATTCTGGTCAACTAGTCATTCTAGTAGTATCTCACCACTGGTTTAATTTGCAATTCATTAATGGGAAATGACTGGAGCATCTTTTTATGTGCTTATTTTGCCATCTGCATGTCTTCTTTGGTGAGGTGTGTGTTGAGGTCTTTTGCCCATTTTTACATTAGGTTGTTTGTTTTTGTATTGAGAGTTGAGTTCTTTGTATATTTTGAACACAAATCTTTTTTCAGATATGTATTCTGCAAACATTTTCTCTTAGTCTATGGCTTGTCTTTTCATTCTTTTAAGAGCATCTTTCACAGAGCAGTATTAAATTTTAATGAAGTCCAATTTATCAGTTTTTCTTCTATGAATTGTGTTTCAGTGTTGTATCTAAAAAAAAAAAATCATTTCCTGGTCCACACTGTATGTTAAAATGTTTGAATTTAAGCCCATACTTTAAAAGTAGAAATATTCCTGTAAGCCCAGCACTTTGGGAGGCCAAGGTGGGTGAATCACTTGAGGTCAGGAGTTTGAGACCAGCCTGGCCAATATGGTGAAACCCCGTCTCTATTAAAAATACAAAAATTAGTTGGGTGTGGCTGCGGGTGTCTGTAATTCCAGCTACTTGGGACAATTGCTTGAACCCGGGAGGTGAGGGTTGCAGTGAGCCAAGATGGTGCCACTGTACTCCAGCCTGGGTGACAAGAGTGAAACTCCATCTCAAAAAAAAAAAAAAAAAAAAAGAAAAGAAAAAAAAAAGAGGCATGTTAAGGAACAAATCTGACATTGGATAAACACAAATTGAGGGATATCTTAAAAAATAACAGGCCTTATTTTGGTTATTATGTCTGTGTAACAAATAACCCCAACACATATTTATGTCAAACAATCATTTATTTTGTTTATGGCCTCTGGGCTAGGAATTCAGAAAGTGTGAAAAGGAGTGGTTTGCTCCTACTCCATAATATGTGGGTCTTGGCTGGAAGACTCAAAGCCTGGGGATTGGAAGTGTCTTAAAGTTCATTCACTTACATGTCTGGTGGTTGATGCTGCCTCTTGCTGGGATCTTGGCTGGGCCTCTTGGCAGAAACACCGATATGCAGTTTTTCCATGAGACCTACTTGGTTTCTTCACAACTTGGTGACTGGATTCTAAGGATAAGTGAAGAGAGAGACAGCAAGAGAGATAAAGAGATAGAGACAGAAAGAGAGAATCAGACAAAAGTCACATTCTTTTCATAACCTAGCTTCAGAAATCAGAGAGCATCACTTCTGCTGTACTCTACTCGTCAAAGCAACAACCCACTCACGTTCAAGAAATAGACTCTACCCGTCTCAATGGAGAGTGTCAAGACTATTCTGGAAGAGCATATTAACTAGAAATACTGTGGCCATTTTTAGAACATGCGATCTATTACAGGTCTTTAATCATCAAAATTGTTAAGATCATAAAAGTTAAGGAAACAATGAATAACTCTTCTTGATTCAGTGAGACTAAAGAGACCTGGACATTGAATGCAAAACATGATCCAGGAGTCTTTTTTTTTTTTTCGATGAAAGGCAATATTTGGAAAGTTGGTGAAATCTGAGTAAGATGTTAGTGCTAATTTCCTGATTTTAATAACTTCACTCTTGTTATATAAGATAATGTATTTAGAAAACATATACCCAAGTATTTAGGTATAAAGAGGCATTATGTCTTTTTTTTTTTTTGAGACGGAGTCTCGCTCTGTCGCCCAAGCTGGAGTACAGTGGCCGGATCTCAGCTCACTGCAAGCTCCGCCGCCCGAGTTTACGCCATTCTCCTGCCTCAGCCTCCCGAGTAGCTGGGACTACAGGCACCCGCCACCTCGCCCGGCTAGTTTTTTGTATTTTTTAGTAGAGACGGGGTTTCACCGTGTTAGCCAGGATGGTCTTGATCTCCTGACCTCGTGATCCACCCGTCTCGGCCTCCCAAAGTGCTGGGATTACAGGCTTGAGCCACCGCGCCCGGCCCATTATGTCTTAAACTTCACAGTTTACAAAATAACTCACACACACACACATAGAGAGAAAAAAAGGATGAAGTAAATGTAAAATTTTAATGTCCAGGGAATTGGTAAAGGGCACATGGGCATTTTTGTACTGTTCTTGAAACTTTTTTAATGTTTAAAAGTTTTTCAAATGAGAAAGGGCGAAAAAAATCACCAAATCTTGATTTTTGGCATTTCTCAGAAACTGGAAGAGCTGGCATCATATATTGTTTCTCTCTCTCCCTTTTTTTTTTTTTTTTTTTTTTTGAGACGGAGTCTTGCTCTGTCACCCTGGCTGGAGTGCAGTGGCACAATCTTGGCTTACTGCAACCTCTGCCTCCTGGGTTCAAGTGATTCACCTGCCTCAGCCTCCATCAGCCACCCTAGTACCTGGGACTACAGGCGCCCACCACCATGCTCAGCTGATTTTTGTTTTGTATTTTTAGTAGAGACAGGGTTTCACCATGTTGGCCAGGCTGGTCTCAAACTCCTGACCTCAAGTGATCTGCCCACCTTGGCTTTTCAAAGTGCTGGTATCACAGGCGTGAGTCACCATGCCCAGCTGAGTTTCAGTTTTTATGGCACCAGAGACAGTGAGCCTAAGGCTCACTGGGGATAAGCTAATAGAGAATTTCTACAGAAAGCTAGGACTTCATGTGATGACATTCTCTGTGCAAGAATGATTTAGAAAAGAGGATACAGCCAGTTAATTTGCCTACTAAGGCAGAAAGTAAAAAACATATTACCTGAGAACTCAAGCTTAAAACTGGCACCCACACAGGTTTGTAGCACCAATTCACATCATCAGGCTGGTCTGAACATCACACTGATAATTTACAAGCCAATAATTTATGAGCATGCTTATAGATTGGTAGTGCCCACAGGGTCCTGGTGGAAGCATGTGCAGATATTCGCTGCAGGAGCCCAACTCTAAGACTCAGAATTCACACAGGTAAAATGTCACAAAGTAGGAAACCAAAGGCAGAGTTAAAACCCACACGTAGGCAGGACATGGTGGCTCAAGCTTGTAATCCCAGCACTTTGGGAGGCCGAGGTGGGCTGATCACCTGAGGTCCGGCTGAGACCAGCCTGGCTAACATGGTGAAACCCCATGCCTACTAAAAATACAAAAAGTTACTGGGGCGTGGTGGCGGGCACCTGTAATTCCAGCTACTTGGGAGTCTGAGGCAGGAGAATCGCTTGAACCCGGGAGGCAGATGTTGCACTCCAGCTTGGGCAACAAGAGCGAAACTCTGTCTCAAAACAAACAAACAAATAAAAAACAAACAAACAAAAAACCTCCCACATATACACACAAACAAAGCACCATAAGCTAGGGCCAGTGGAAATAACACATGGCAACATTAGGTCCACAAAAGTTACAGATATTGAAGTGATCTGACTCAGAATGGAAAGTAACCATGTTTGGTGTGTGTAATGATGTAAAAGAAAGGACTGAAAATTTAAAATGTAAGAGACTATTGAGAAAGCAAAAAGTAGCCTCTAACATCTAATATCTGGCCTGACACTCACTGTTCTTTTGTTGAACATAGACAACAGAAAATTGGCTGAGCACTGTGGCTCACACCTGTAATCCCAGCACTTTGGGAGGCTGAGGCGGGCTGATCACTTGAGTCCAAGAGCTCGAGACCAGCCTGGGAAACATGGCGAGACCCCCATCTCTATAATAAATAAAATCATTAGCCAGGGGTGGGGATATGCAGCGCCTCTGATCCCAGCTACTTGGTAGGCTGAGGTAGGAGGATTCCTTGAGTGCGGAAATTGGAGGTTGCAGTGAGCCACTGTAGTCTAGCCTGGGCAACAGAGTGAGACCCTGTCTTAAAAAAAAAAGAAAAAGAAAATCAGCACCAGACAAGGCTACTCTGTGACCACTATGGACCTGGGCAAAACCAAGACCACTCCACTGTCATGTCTGACAATATATGAACATTGTCCTAATAGCAAAAATGACCAAATATCCCCGTATCTTGGCTAATATGAGTGATCATAATTGTCCTCTTTTTAGATAAGATTTATTGATACACAGTTATAGAATTAATTTTGCTTCCTCACCGCATCCAATACAAAGCAAAACCCTGGTTTCTTAAACCTTCCCTCAAATCACCCAGCCAAAGTCCAAATCTTTTTAACAGGTCCTTTTACTACCCCCTTACTGAGATGCCTAATGGCATCTACAGCCTCTAGACCCTCTTACTGAGATCCTCATGGATCCTTATGGTATGCATGTGCCTTTGCTGCAATGAGTAATGAACCCACTTGCTCAACTACAGGTGTGTTCCTGGTGTTCTTTGCCTAAAGATAATTGATAATATAAAAATCAAGCCAATTTGAAAAATAATCAAATAGTACTTCAATAAATAAAATTATAAAGTTAGGAACTAATTGAACACATTTAACAACAGCTTGAACACTAGAGAGAGAATTAGTGAACTGGAAAATGCATCTAAAGAATTTACTGATTATGCATATAGAATGACAAACACGAGCTATGAAAGAGAGGAGACAGCAAAAGGTCTAACATATATGTCACCTACATTCCAGAAATTCCCAAAGGTGAGGAGAGTGAGAATGAGGCTAAGGCAATATTTGAGTAGACTGGGCTGACAATTTTTCTGAAAGGATAAAGGTATCGATTCTCAGATTCCAGAATCCCAACAAATCCCAATAATGAAATATAAATAGAAATCTACACCTAGATACATCAGAGGAAGCGGCGGAGTGCAAAAAGCAGAGAAAATCTTAAGGAAGCCCTAAAGACAGATGACTCAAAAAGAAGCAATGATTAGACTGATGGCTGCCTTATCAATAGAGTGCTCAAGAGCAACAATGAAAGCCAGAAGACAGTGGAATAATATCTCCAAGATATACCAAGGGTGTCAAGTGCCAAGAGTGAACACCTGACAACCTAGTATAGTGTATCTAAGAAGGACATTATTAGAGTAACAGAGAGCATTTTCACCAGCAAATTTTCATCAATGCACTTTAGCCACAAGGAAAGCAATCCCAGAAAGGAAGTTTGAGATACAAAAAACGAATGCTAAACAAAGAAGATGGTGAATTGAAAGTAAACAAATTGAAAGTAATTGAAAGTAAACAAATCACAAAGGCATATAACATTCATAAAAATAATGTCCTATGGGATTGGGGAAAAACACAAAATAGGAAAGAACAAAAAAAAGCATGTTAAGACGATAGGAAAACCATGGTTAAAATATCCCATAGTCCTTATGTTGTTCATGAGGATGATAATGACCTCATTAATGGTAATGATTTTGATAAATTGGGTATGCATGTTATAGTTTCTGGGGTAGTGTATTAATTCCCTAGGGCTACCATCCCAAAGTACTAAAATCTGGGAGGCTTAAAACAACAGAAATTGATTTTCTCCAGTTCTGGAGGCTTGAAGTCCAAAATCAAGGTGCCAGCAGGATTGGTTCCTTCTGGGGCTGGGAAGGAGAATCTCTTCCACGCTTCTGTCCTATCTTCTGCTGATGGCTGGCAATCCACAATGTTCCTTGGTTTGGAGATGCAGCCCTCCAATTTCTGCCTTGATCTTTACATGATTTTCTTCCTGTGTATCTCTGTCTTTTCATAAGGACATCAGATATATTAGGTTAAGGGCCCACCCTACCCAGTATGATGATCTTAATTTAACTTAACTACTTTGGTAATGACCCTATTTAAATGATGTCATGTTCTGCGGTACTGGGGCTTAGAATTTTCAAATTTTTCTGGTGGGGTCGGGGGGAGGACACAATATAACATATAACAAATGGCTACTAAAAGAACAGAAAGAGGGAGGGAAATTGGAATGAGAGAAAAAAATTCTTCATTATCAAAAAAGGCAAGAAAGGAGAGAAAGGGAAGCAAAACAAACAGAAAAGCAAATAAATAAAAAAAAGGTGGGACAGGACAGAAAGGAAATATAAAATAAGATTATAAAAGTAAGTGCAGGCCTGGTGCAGTGGCTTACACCTGTAGTCCTGCCTGTAATCCCAGCTCTTTGGGAGGCTGAGGTGGCTGGATTGCTTGTGGCCAGGAGTTCGAGAACAGCCTGGCCAACGTGGTAAAATCTTATCTCTACTAAAAATACAAAAATCAGCCAGGCGTGGTGGTAGTTGACTGTAATCCCAGCTACTTGGGATACTGAGGCAGGAGAATCGCTTGAACCTGGGAAGCAGAGGTTGCAGTGAGCTGAGATTGCACCCACTGCACTCCAGCCTGGGTGACAGAGTGAGAACCTGTTTCATTAAAAAAAAAAAAAAAAAGTGCAAATATACAAGCAATTACAATAAATGCAAACAGACTAAATCCTGCAGTTAAAAAATAGATTTTTCCAAGAAACACACCTAAAACATATTCACTTAAAAATACTTGAAATTAAAAGAATGAAAAAAGATAAAGCACATACCTACTAACTCAATACTATCAATTATGAGAAAATAGACTTTGAGTTAAGAAGCATTCTTAGAGAAAAAGTGTTGCCCTATAATGAGAGATTATGTTTGTGAAGAAGAGTTAATATTCTAGACTTGTATGTATCTAATAACATAGTTTTAAAGCATATAGAGCAAAAATTATTGTATGTGTAAGGAGAAATAGACAAACAGATATCCAGAGTGAAAAAGTTTTAAAATAATACTTTTAGCAATTGACCTCCTCCTCCTCCTCCCCTTCCCCTTCCCCTTCCCCTTCCCCTTCCCCTTCCTCCTCCTCCTCCTCCTCTTCTTCTTCTTCTTCTTCTTCTTTTCTCTCTCTCTCTCTGCTTCTCCCTCAATCCACGTATGTATCTGACTTTTCTTTTCATTGGTGCCTGAGGTGANTCTTCTTCTTCTTCTTCTTCTTCTTCTTCTTCTTCTTCTTCTTCCTCCTCCTCCTCCTCCTCCTCCTCCTCCTCCTCCTCCTCCTCCTCCTCGAGACAGGATCTAGCTCTGTCACCCAAGCTAGAGTGCAGACCATCTCAGCCTCCTGAGCAGATGGGAAGACAGATGCACACCACTATGCCCTGCTAATTATTCAATTTTTTTTTTGTTTTTTTTTTTGTTTTTTTTTTTGTAGAGACAGGGTCTCATTATGTTGCCCAGGCTGGTCTCAAACTCCTCCGCTCAAGCAATCTTCTTGCCTTGGCATCCCAAAGTGCTGAGATTACAGGCAGGAGATACGACGCCCAGCCAAGTAATTTATCTCTTTAAATGAACATATTCCAGAGTTCTAATTTATCTCATTTATCTCATTAATTAAGTTATAACTTATTCAAAGGACAATTCGAAATAACACACTCACACACACACACACACAAACACACCCACACAGATAAGGAGTGCTAAAATGAATTTGAAATAGATGCAAAATGGGTCACTAATCAATTGCATTCAACTGGACCTAATTTATTTGTACTTTTTTGTTTGTTTGTTTGTTTTTGAGATGGAGTCTCGCTCTGTCACCCAGGCTGGAGTGCAGTGGCGCGATCTCAGCTCACTGCAAGCTCCGCCTTCCAAGTTCACGCCATTCTCCTGCCCCAGCCTCCCAAGTAGCTGGGACTACAGGTGCCCGCCACCGTGCCCAGATACTTTTTTGTATTTTTAGTAGAGACAGGGTTTCACTGTGGTCTCCATCTCCTGACCTCCTGATCTGCCCGCCTTGGCCTCCCAAAGTGCTGGGATTACAGGCGTGAGCGACCGCGCCCGGCTAATTTGTACTTCTATAGACAAAAACATTTGCATCATTGTCAGAGTTTTTCAACTTACGGAGTTATAAAATAGTTCAAAGGCAATGAAAGGCAGGTACAACCTGGAATGATGCTGTAGACAGAACACTTAGTAATCTTTTCTTTCTTTGCACATTTCAAAATCTGAACATTGTTCATGATGATATTCCCCCTTGTAATAATACTCTCAAAGAAAGATTATTTTTGTTCACAAAATAAGGTTGCTTTTGTGAGATTAGTCTTATTTAAATAAGTGCAACCAGACTGTTAATTTGCCATGTAGTTTGCTTTCAAATCTGGAGCCAGATAATTGAATTAAATCAACAGTATTATTTATCTGTCACCATTGTTCCTAATGTGCAGTCTCAGTCACATGTAATGTATATAACTTATAAATAATAGCAAAATTTATAAACCCATGAGTTAAAGAACATAAAATACAAATTAAAAATCATTTATGACTGAATTATCATAAAAATACTACATATCAGAATTTGTAGAATATAGAAGAAAATTTATAGCTCCAAAGTGTTTATAACAGAAAAGAAGAAAGGCTGAAAATGAGTGAGCTAAGCATTGACCTTAAGAAGTTAGGAAAAAGATGGAGGAGAATTCTAAAGAGAATGGCAAAGTGGAAATTGAGAGAAAGGTAGAAGTTGATGGAATAGAAAACAAACATGCAAAAGAGAACTTTAGCAAAGCCAAAATGCTGTGTGTAAAGATGAACACAGTTGAAAAATCTCTGGCAAGATTGATTAAGGAAATGAAGAAGGCGCAAGAAAACAAAACCAGGAATAAAAAAATGGAATAATAAAATATGCTGCAGACATTAATCAGGTGATAGAAGAATATTATACATTTGGAAATAGATGTAATGGTAAAATTCCTGGAAGAATACAGTATACCCAAACTGATTAAAGAATAAAGGGAGAATGTGGGAATGAAAGGCACAGGCAAAAGAAAGAGTGGACAAACTAGACCACATGAAAATGAAAAACTTTTGTGCATCAAAAGATACTATCAACAGAGAAAACAGGCAGCCCACAGAATGTGAGAAAATATTTGCAAATTACATACTGATAAGGTATTAGGATTCACAATATACAGAGAACTCCTAAAACTCAACAACAAGATAAACAATCCGATTAAAAAATGAGCAAAGGACTTAAAGAGACATTTCTTCAAAGAAGATATACAAGCATCCAACAAGCACACGAAAAGATGCTCAACATCGCTAATCATTAGGGAAATACAAATCAAAACCATACCACTTCATACCCATTAGGACAGCTACTATAAGAAATCCCAGAATAATAGTAAGTGTTGGTGATGATGTGGAGAGACTGAAACCCTCGTGCACTGTTGAGGGAATATAAAATGGTACAGCTGCGGTGGAAAACAGTATGTTGGCTCCCAGAAGAAATTAAACATAGAATTATCATATGATTCAGCAATTCCACTTCTGGGTATATAATCAAAATAATTGTAAGCAGGTGATATGGTTAGGCTTTGTGACCCCACCCACATCTCATCTTAATTGTCATCCCTGTAATTTCCACGTGTCAAGGGAGAGACCAGGTGAAGGTAATCAAATCACGGGGGCGTTTTCTCCTATGCTGTTCTCATGATAGTGAGTGAGTTCTCACAAGATCTGATGGTTTTATAAGGGGCTCTTCCCTCACCTTTTCTCAGCACTTCTCCCACCTGTGACCTTGTGAAGAAAGTGCCTTGCTCCTCCTTTGCCTTCTGCCATGATTTTAGGTTTCCTGAGCCCTTTCTAGCCAGGCTGAACTGTGAGTCAATTAAACCTCTTTCTTTTATATAATAAATTACTCAGTCTCTGGCAGTTCTTTATAGCAGTATGAAAACAGATTAATATAGCAGGACCTTGAGAAGATATTTGTGCACCCATGTTCACAGTGGCATTTTCCACCATAGCCAAAATATGGATACAACACAAATGCTCAACAACAGATAAATGGATAAGCAAAATGTGATACATACTTACAAAGCAATATTATTCAGCTTTAAAAAGAAATGCGGCTGGGTGCGGTCACTCATGCCTGTAATTCCAGCACTTTGGGAGGCCGAGGCAGATGGGTCACCTGAGGTCAGGAGTTCCAGCAGGGACAACAGCATGAAACCCTATCCCTATTAAAAACATAAAAAATCAGCCAGGCGTAGTGGCAGGCGCTTGTAATCCCAGCTACTCAGGAGGCTGAGGCAGGAGAATCACCTGAACTCAGGAGGCAAGATTGCAGCATTGCACTCCAGCCTGGGAGACAAGAGCAAGACTCCGTTTCAAAAAAAGAAAAAAAAAAAAAAAAAAGAAAAGAAAAAGCAAGTCTGACACTTGCTGCAAGGAAGAACCTTGAAGACATTCTGTTAAGTGAAGTAAGCCAGTCACAAAAAGACAAATACTGCATGATTCCACTTACATGAAGTACCTAGAGTAGTCAAATTCATAGATAGAACAAGTAGAATAGTGGTTCCAGGCACTATGGGGAGGGAAGAATGGAGTCTTGTTTAATGGGTTTCAGTTCTGCAAGATGAAAGAGTTTTGGAGATGGATGGTGGTGATGGTTGCACAATATGAATATACTTAACACCACTGAACTATAAACTTAAAAACGATTAAGATACAAATTTTATGTTACATGGATTTAATCACAATTAGAATAACTTATAAAAATTTAAAACTTGAATAAGTTTGCAATTTCGAAATACATTATTGGTGATAATAATAGCAAATGAATTGCCCTTGCCATGAGCTGGGCATCATTTTAAATGTTTTAGGTAGATTAGATCATTTAAAGTAGGTGATCTTATTATTCTTGTTTACTGATGAGGAAATTAAGTCACAGATCACATAACTTGCTAAAAGGTATGCTTGTAGGAGGCTAAGCTGGAATGTAAATGCAGACAGTTGAGCTTTAGGTCTATGCTCTTAATCAGTATACTATCCTGGTCCTCGGTTGGTAGCTAAAAAATGTTTCCTTCAAGAAAGCAGTAGTCCCTATTGACCGCACTAAGTTCTTCTAAATATTCAAGGAATAAGTAATTCCAATTCCACAGAAACTATTCCAGAGCATACAAAGAGATTCCACACTGAATCTTGCATTTCCCCCAAAAATGTAGGGTTGGTTTAACTTTATAATATCAATGAATGCCATTTGTCATGTAATGAGCCATTTTGATATATTTAGAAATAAGATTGATTATAATTCTACATTCATAATGAAAACCTCAGCAAAACAGGAATAGAAGAAAGCTTTCATAATCAGATAATGTGTATTCATTCTTTTAAAACCTACAGTGTGAAGGTAAAAGACAAGACACAGAAAGCATTCCCTACAATATCAAGAGTAAGACAGGATGTTCACTACCAGCACCTGTTTTCAGCATTGTGCTGGAGGTCCTAACCAGTGTAGGAATGCATGGACAAGGCACACAAAATACAAGCACTGGAAAGAAAGAAACACAATAGTCATCATTCACAGATTATATGGCTGTGTACATGAAAAATTCAAGTGATTCTACAGATAAATGATTAGAACTGATAAGAGCTTAGCAAGGTTGCTGGGCATAAAGTCAAGGTGAAAAAAGCCGATTACATTTACATTATTAACAACAAACAGAAATTAAGTAAATACATAACATCTATAATAAGTCCAAGAAATGAAGTACATAAAAATAAATCTTTAAAAATACGTATAAGACCTTTAGTGGTGAAAATGATAAATCTTTATTGAGAGCTGTTAAAGGCTGGGTATGGTGGCTCATACCTGTAATCCCAACACTTTGAGAGGCTGAGGCAGGAGGATAGCTTGAGGCCAGGAGTTTGAGACCTGCCTCAGCAATATAGTGAGACCTCTGCCTCTACAAAACGTTTAAAAAATAGCTGGGCCTGGCGGTGCACACCTGTGGTCTGAGCTAATTGGAAGGCTGAGGTGGATGATCACCTGTGCTCGGGATGCAGAGGCTGCAGTGAGTCGTGATTGCACCACTGCACCCTTGCCTGGGTGACAAAGTGAGACCCCCATCTCAAAAAAAAAAAAAAAAAAAAAGGTTGCTAGAGAAGCCCAGAGCCTTCCACGCATGTGGCATAAGCTCTGCCTCTGTACATACAAGGACTGGGTTTTCTCTCACCTTTGAGATTCCTCAAGTTGGAGGCTCCTCTCTCCTTCCACGGGTGGGGGCAGCCTGGGCCTGGCTGGAGCAGGCAATTCTGTGCTGGTGGTTAGAGAGAGTCACACCCCAAACCTGTTCCTTTTCTGTTCATGGTGTTGAGCAGTCAGTGACGACTTTGCTAATAAGAAGGAGAATGCCCTGGTTCAGATGGTTGACAGGTGCCAGGCCCAACTGGCTGAGAGTTATCTGCAATGGCCCTAAGTTTCCTGGGAAGCCCATCACATCGGCTTTGATACGCATCAGAGCTGCAGCTTTCTCAACAAGGCCAACAGAGCTAGGGTCTAAGACTGAAGACTATGGAAAGTCTCCCTTCTATTGTTTCAAAAATCCAGAATCCTAAAATTTCCAGAATGCTTCATTGTTTATAACGCTGGACCTTTTTAAAATCCTGTAGTTTATATTTTAAAAAGACCTTAAGTTTTTAACTTTTTTAAAAGTAGTGGGATGTGGGGGTGGTTCCAAGATGGCTGAATAGGAACAGCTCCAGTCTACAGCTCCCAGCATGAGCAATGCAGAAGAGGGGTGATTTCTGCATTTCCAACTGAGGTACCAGGTTCATCTCACTGGGGCTTGTCGGACAGTGGGTGCAAGACAGTGGGTGCAGCCCACTGACTGTGAGCCAAAGCAGGGTGAGGCATCACCTCACCCAGGAAGCGCAAGGGGTCAGGGAATTCCCTTTCCTAGAAAAGGGAAGTTGTGACAGATGGCACCTGGAAAATCCTGTCACTCCCACCCTAATACTGCACTTTTCCAATGGTCTTAGCAAATGGCACACCAGGAGATTATATCCTGCACCTGGCTGGGAGGGTCCCAAGCCCACGGAGCCTCACTCATTGCTAGCACAGCAGTCTGAGATCAAACTGCAAGGTGGCAGCGAGGATGGGGGAGGGGCACCTACCATTGCTGAGGCTTGAGTAGGTAAACAAAGCAGCTGGGAAGCTTGAACTGGGTGGAGCCCACCACAGCTCAAGAAGGCCTGCCGGCCTTTTTAGACTCCACCTCTGCGGGCAGGGCATAGCCGAACAAAAGGCAGCAGAGACCTCTGCAGACTTAAATATCCCTGTCTGACAGCTTTGAAGAAAGTAGTGGTTCTCCCAGCAGGGAGTTTGAGATCTGAGAACGGACAGACTGCCTCCTCAAGTGGGTCCTTGGTCCCTGAGTAGCCTAACTGGGAGGCAGCCCCTAGTAGGGACAGACTGACACTTCACACGGCCGGGTACCCCTCTGAGACAAATCTTCCAGAGGAACAATCAGGCAGCAACATTTGCTGTTCAGCAATATTTGCTGTTCTGCAGCCTCCGTTGCTGATACCCATGCAAACAGTGTCTGGAGTGGACCTCCAGCAGACTCCAACAGACCTGCAGCTGAGGGACCTGACTGTTAGAAGGAAAACAAACAAACAGAAAAGATATCCACACCAAAAACCCCGTGTGTATGTCACCATCATCAAAGACCAAAGGTAGATAAAACCACAAAGATGAAGAAAAAACAGAGCAGAAAAGCTGAAAATTCTAAAAATCAGAGTGCCTCTCCGCTTCCCAAGGAATGCAGTTCCTCACCAGCAACAGAACAAAGCTGGAGGGAGAATGACTTTGACAAGTTGAGAGAAGAAGGCTTCAGACAATCAAACTTCTCCAAGCTATAGGAGGAAGTTCGAACTCATTGCAAAGAAGCTAAAAACCTTGAAAAAAGATCAGACGAATGGCTAACTAGAATAACCAGTGTAGAGAAGTCCTTAAATGACTTGATGGAGATGAAAACCATGGCACGGGAACTATGTGATGAAAGCACAAGCTTCAGTAGCCGATTTGATCAACTGGAAGCAAGGGTATCGGTGATTGAAGATCAAATGAAAGAAATGTAGCGAGAAGAGAAGTTTAGAGAAAAAAGAGTAAAAAGAAATGAACAAAGCCTCCAAGAAATATGGGACTATGTGAAAAGACCACATCTACATCCGATTGGTGTACCTGAAAGTGATGGGGAAAATGGAGCCAAGTTGGAAAACACTCTGCAGGATATTATCCAGGAGAACTTCCACAACCTAGCAAGGCAGGCCAACATTCAAATTCAGGAAACACAGAGAATGCCACAAAGATACTCCTCAACACTCCAAGACACATAATTGTCAGATTCACCAAAGTTGAAATGAAGGAAAAAATGTTAAGGGCAGCCAGAGAGAAAGGTTGGGTTACCCACAAAGGGAAGCCCATCAGACTAACAGCAGATCACTTGTCAGAAACTCTACAAGCCAGAAGAGAGTAGAGGCCAATATTCAACGTCCTTAAAGAAAAGAATTTTCAACTTAGAATTTCATATCCAGCCAAACTAAACTTCATAAGCAAAGGAGAAATAAAATCCTTCACAGACAAGCAAATGCTGAGAGATTTTGTCACCACCAGGCCTGCCCTACAAGAGATCCTGAAGGAGGCACTAAACATGGAAAGGAACAACCGGTATCAGCCACTGCAAAAACATGCCAAATTGTACAGACCATCGATGCTAGGAATAAACTGCATCAACTAATGAGCAAAATAACCAGCTAACATCATAATGACAGGATCAAATTCACACATAACAATATTAACCTTAAATGTAAATGGGCTAAATGCTCCAATTAAAAGTCACAGACTGGCAAATTGGATAAAGGGTCAAGATCCATCAGTGTGCAGGAGACCCATCTCATGTGCAGAGACACACATAGGCTCAAAAAAAAGGGAAGGAGGAAGATCTACTAAGCAAATGGAAAACAAAAAAAGGCAGGGGTTGTAATCCTAGTCTCTGATAAAACAGACTTTAAATGAACAAAGATCAAAAGAGACAAAGAAGGCCATTACATAATGGTAAAGGAATCAATTCAACAAGAAGAGTTAACTATCCTAAATATATATTCACCCAATACAGGACCATCCAGATTCATAAGACAAGTCCTTAGAGACCTAAAAAGAGACTTAGACTCCCACACAATAATATGGGAGACTTTAATACCCCACTGTCATCTTTAGACAGATCAACAAGACAGAAAGTTAACAAGGATATCCAGGAATTGAACTCAGCTCTGCAACAAGCAGACCTAATAGACATCTACATAACTCTCCACCCCAAATCAACAGAATATACATTCTCAGTACCATATTGCGCTTGTTCCAAAATTGACCACATAGTTGGAAGTAAAGCACTCCTCAGCAAATGTAAAAGAACAGAAATCACAACAAACTGTCTCTCAGACCACAGTGCAATCAAACTAGAACTCAGGATTAAGAAACTCACTCAAAACAGCTTAACTGCATGGAAACTGAACAACCTGTTCCTGAATGGCTACTGGGTACATAATGAAATGAAGGCAGAAATAATGATGTTCTTTGAAACCAATGAGAACAAAGACACAACATAACAAAATTCCTGGGACACATTTAAAGCAGTGTGTAGAGAGAAGTTTATAGCACTCAATGCCCACAAGAGAAAGCAGGGAAGATCTAAAATGGACACCCTAACATCACAACTAAAAGAACTAGAGAAATAAGAGCAAACACATTCAAAAGCTGGCAGAGGGCAAGAAATAACTAAGATCAGAGCAGAATTGAAGGAGATAGAGACACAAACAACCCTTCAAAAAAATGAACGAATCCAGGAGCTGGTTTTTTAAAAAGATCAACAAAATTGATAGACTGCTAGCAAGACCAATAAAGAAGAAAAGAGAGAAGAATCAAATAGATGCAATAAAAAATGATAAAGGGATATCACCACCGATTCCACAGAAATACAAACTACTATCAGAGAATACTATAAACACCTCTATGCAAATAAACTAGAAAATCTAGAAGAAATGGATAAATTCCTGGACACATACACCCTCCCAAGACTAAACCAGGAAGAAGTTGAATTGTTGAATAGATCAATAACAGGCTCTGAAATTGAGGCAATAATTAATAGCATACCAACCAAAAAAGGTCCTGGCCCAGATGGATTCACAGCCGAATTCTACCAGAGGTAAAAGGAGGATCTGATACCATTCCTTCTGAAACTATTCCAATCAAAAGAAAAAGAGGGAATCCTCTCTAACTCATTTTATGAGGCCAGCATCATCCTGATACCAAAGCCTGGCAGAGACACAACAAAAAAAGAGAATTTTAGGCCAATATCCCTGATGAACATCGATGCAAAAATCCTCAATAAAATACTAGCAAACCGAATCCAGCAGCACATCAAAAAGCTCATCCACCATGATCAAGTTGGCTTCATCCCTGGGATGCAGGGCTGGTTCAACATATGGAAATCAATAAACGTAATCCATCACATAAACAGAACCAAAGACAAAAAACAACACATGATTGTCTCAATAGATGCAGAAAAGGCCTTTGACAAAATTCAATAGTCCTTCATGCTAAAAACTCTCAATAAATTAGATATTGATGGAACATATCTCAAAATAAGAACTATTTATGACAAACCCACAGCCAATATCATACTGAATGGGCAAAAACTGGAAGCATCCCCTTTGAAAATCGGCACAAGACGGGATGCCCTGTCTCACCACTCCTATTCAACATAGTGTTGGAAGTTCTGGCCAGAGCAATCAGACAGGAGAAAGAAATAAAGGATATTCAATTAGGAAAAGAGGAAGTCAAATTGTCCCTGTTTGCAGATAACATGATTGTATATTTAGAAAACCCCATCGTCTCAGCCCAAAATCTCCTTAAGCTGATAAGAAACTTCACCAAAGTCCCAGGATACAAAATCGATGTGCAAAACTCACAAGCATTCTTATACACCAATAATAGACAAACAGAGAGCCAAATCATGAGTGAACTCCCATTCACAATTGCTTCAAAGAGAATAAAATACCTAGGAATCCAACTTACAAGGGATGTGAAGGACCTCTTCAAGGAGAAC
>NC_037676.1:22774317-22890880 GCF_003255815.1 Theropithecus gelada
CGCCCGGCTAGTTTTTTGTATTTTTTTTAGTAGAGACGGGGTTTCACCGTGTTAGCCAGGATGGTCTCGATCTCCTGACCTCGTGATCCGCCCGTCTCGGCCTCCCAAAGTGCTGGGATTACAGGCTTGAGCCACCGCGCCCAGCCTAATTTTTGTATTTTTAGTAGAGACAGGGTTTCACCATGTTGGCCAGGCTGGTCTTGAACTCTTGACCTCAGGTGATCCGCCTGCCTCAGCCTCCCACAGTGCTGAGATTACAGGCGTGAGCCACCATGCCCAGCCATTTTGGACACTTTTAAAGGAAGATTATAGAAATGCTAAAACGATGTTGGTTTGAATTTGTTGATTCCTACATGGTCTGTGAAATTATTTACTCAGCACTATTGTACTCAGCTATATTCCTCTATAGTTATATCTGTAAGCACCATTGAGTATTAGAAAATGGTTTTGTAATATTTTTTTCCATAGAAAGATAGAATGATAATTCAGCATTTCCTTTAGCATGTTTGATCAGAATTTGTTGTTTGTAATTCAGTTTGGAGAAGTTTATTTCAGCTTTACAACTCATTGACAGAGCCATCTCTGCAGCTTCTTCACAGTCTTTTGCACAGAGATACGCTCTGGGAGCACTGCAGCTTGTTTACATCCTTGGGCATGATCCTGACAGGCAAGCTGGTTCACAGAGGCTGTGTCTCACTCTGTAACCCCTTCCTTTAACACCAGCCTCCCTAGATTTTCTCCTGTGGATTAAGATGATATGAAGCTGGAATTTAGTGGTACCCAGGGTTCGCTCCTTCAGCAGTTCCTTGTAGGGTAAAATATAAAGTCTGGTCACTTGCTGAAGTTTATCAGAGGTTGTCTTACAGTAGAAGCTGGTCTTGGCCTCAGACCAAGGAGTGTCACTTTTCTTTATACCCTTATTCAGCTTCATTGATCTGAGGTTCACTCCTTATAACTGAGGCCTGAAGCCAATGAGAAGAAAGGCTGGATTTGGGATTGGGTGGGAATAGAGGGGAACAGAAGGCTTAAGATCCTATGATGCTTATGGAGGAAGCAAATTCCACAAATGGTCAGCTCTGCTTCTGCAGAGAACAACGCTCTGTGTGGATTTGAGGTGGAAAACAAAGGCTTCCATCTCTGTTGATGATGAGCAGATGGAATGAGCTAATGGGGTAAAGGAGCTCTCAAATCCTGATCCTAAGTAGACGCTGTATGGATTGCCAGAGGTAAATTGAGGCAGGAAAAAGAATGTAAATCATCATTGGTGAAGTGTCTGTTCAAGTCTTTTGTCTGCTTTTTTTTTTTTTTTTTTTTTCGATTGGGTTATGTGTCTTCTTTTAATTGAGTTGTTTGAGTTCTCTGTATATTTTGGATTCAAGTTCTTCATATGTTATATATTTGCCAATATTTTATCTTGGGCTGTGGCTTGCCTTTTCATTTCTTAACAATGGGTGTTAAAGAGCAGTTTTGTTGTATTAAAATAACAACAAGAAACAGCTTTGGGCTTCAAGAATTTTTCTGTGTTATTTACCTTTGCAATTTTATTAATTTCTGCTTAATGTGTATTATTTTCTTCCTTCTGCTTGCATTGGGTTAATTTGTTATTCTTATTACGATTTATTATGTGTAAGCCTAGGTCATTGATTTTAATCTATTCAACCTTTGTAATATAAGCTTTTAATGCCATAAATTTCTAAGTATTGATTTACTTGATCCCATGGATTTTAATATTGTGTGTTCCTTTTCATTTAGTTCACAAAATTGTCTAACTTCCTTTGTGGTATTTTTTTGACTAATGGTTTATTTAGAAGTGAGATGCTAGGTTTCTAAATATTTGGAAAATTATCAGACTTTTAATGGTTATTTTAAAATTATACCCAATTATATTTGTATAATTTCAATAATTTTTTATATTTATTGGGAATAATTTTATGACCCAGAAATATGGTCATTTGTGGAAAATAGTTCATGTGCTCTTTTTTTTTTTTTTTTTTTTTTTTGAGACAGAGTCTCGCTGTGCTCCCAGGCTGGAGTGCAGTGGCATGATCTCGGCTCACTGCAAGCTCCGCCTCCCGGGTTCACGCCATTCTCCCGCCTCAGCCTCCCAAGTAGCTGAGACTACAGGCACCCGCCACCACGCCCGGCTAGTTTTTTTTTGTATTTTTAGTAGAGACGGGGTTTCACCATGTTAGCCAGGATAGTCTCCATCTCCTGACCTCGTGATCCACCCGCCTCGGCCTCCCAAAGTGCTGGGATTACAGGCTTGAGCCACCGCGCCCGGCCCATGTGCTCTTGAAAAGAATGTGTATTCTGGTTGTCGGTGGAGGGGATTATTCCGTAAACATCAATTAAGTCAAGTTACTTGATAATATGTATTGCTCACGATTTCTGTGTCTTTCCTGATATTTTTGTCTGCTAATTTTTATCCATTATTGACAGAGGGAATTTGAAATCTTCAACAATAATTGTGGATTTAAGAAAATTGTATTTTTTGTATTTTCAGTTTTTGATGTATTTTGAAGTGCCTTTAAGTGAATACATTTTTAGAATATTTATCTCTTCTGGATTAAGTGACCCCTTAATCTTATACAATTACCTGCTTTTTCCTTGGTTTTATACAGTTATAGATATAGATATTGATACTATATACTAATATTATAGCTGATATTGATACAGTCAAGCTTGTTTGTGTATATGTGTGTATACCTGCAAAATACAACTTTGTTATTTATTCAACCTATATGTGTCTTTGTATTCAATGTCAATTTTTCTTTTAGATAGTGTATAGTTTGGTCATTCTGTTTTCTTTTTGTTTTTTTTTTTTGGTAATTGTGTTTAATCTGTCTAACTTTGCCTTTTAATTGGTATACTTATATCATTTACATTTAATGTGATTGATTATATACATGTCTTCAAATCTGCCAGCTTTTCATTCATTTTTTGTCTTATCTATTTTTGGGTTCTTAGTTTTTCTCCTTTTCTGCTTTGTTTTGCATGAATTACATATTTTTCCATGATTTTGTTTGATCCTCTTTATTACTTTTTTTCCCCTATAGTTTACATATATATATAATTTTTAACTTCTAGCAAGCTACCTTTTAATATTAGTCTGTCACTCTATACATACTATAAGAACATCATAACAGTACACTTTCATTTTCCATGTCTGGTCTTTGTGCTATTGTCATGTATTTTATTTTAACAAATGTTACAAACTTGGCAATGCATTGTTACTGTTTTTGCTTTAAACAGCCAATAATATTTTAATGAGCTTTAAAAGTAATACAATGAAATTTACCAACATATTTACCATTTCTGGCACTCTTCGTTCCTCTTCATGGATCCAAACATCTAGTTGATATGATTCTTTTTTTCTCATGAATGACTCCCTTCTACATTTTATATTATAGTGCTTATCTGTTGTTAATGGAGTCTCTCAGCTTTTATAGACCTGTAAAAATTTTCAATCCATTTTCTTTTTGGAAGATATTTTCACTGGGTATAGAATTCTAAGTTGACAGTTTTTTTTATGGAGTATTTTAACAATGTTGCTTTACTGTGTTCTGGCTTGTGTTTCTGTTTAGAAGTCTGTCATGGTCATTACCTTCGTTGTTTGGTGTGTAATGTGTCTTTTGTTTTCCAGTGGCTGGTTTTAAGTTTTTTTTTCTGTGTCACTGCTTTGCTACAGTTGGGCTATGATTTGTCTTCTTGTGATTTTCTTTGTTTCTTCTATTTGGGGTTTTTTGAGCTTCTTGGATCTGTAGAATTATAATTTTTATAAAATTATTGGAACTTTAGCAATTCTTTCAAAAAAATTTTTTTTGACTCACTACTCTTTCTATTCTGGAATTCAATTCCATGCTCATTACACTGTTCGAGATTGCTGATAACTCGCTGTTGTTCTGTTTATTTTTAAAGTCTTTTTTCCCTCTATTTTATTTTGGATACCCTATCCTATCATGTCTTTCAGTTTATTATTTGATTTTCTTTTGCAGTGTCTAATCTGTCAGTCAGTGCACTTTTATGTCAAACATTGCAGTTTCATTTCAGTTCAATTTTTCTAATCTTCTACTTTTAATTCTATTCATACTTCTTGAACAAATTGAGTTGTATTTATAATTGCTGTTTTAACACCCTTGTCCACTAATTCTATTATCTTTGTTGTTTCTTTGATTTCTTTGTTATTGGCTTTTTGTTATGCTTCATATTTTTCTCGTTATTTTCATGACTATTAATGTTTAATTGTATACCAGTTATGAATTTTAGATGATAAATCTTGTTTTGCTGCTTTAAATGGTTTTGGTCTATGTTCCAGGGCATAACTAAACTACTTTAAAGTTTGTTTTTAAGTTTTGTTATGTGGGTCCAGAGCAGCTTTTAAGTTAGGACTAATTTGTCTCATCTCCTAAGGCAAAACACATTTGACGGCTCTAACACAAACATTGGCAAATTTTTTCTCTAGAAGACCAGATAATAAATATTTTATACTTTGTTGGCCAAATGGCCTTTGTTGAAATGGTTTAATTTTGCTATTGCAGCACAAAATCAGTCATAGATCATACGTAAACAGATGAGTATGGCTACGTTCCAATTTGGCCTGTGGGCCATGTTTTACTGACTCCTGCTTTACTTAATGCTAAGCATTAGGAGAGCTTTCCATTGTAGCTGTTGAGGGCATGAACTAGTTCCATCTTTTAGTGAGACTTGGAGATCATTCATTCTCCCTGCTCCTTTCTAATGCTACTTGCTTTAGCTTTAGGACTTATTTTACATGCATATGCTGATCAGTATTCGGCTAAAGTCTTTGAGGAAACCCTCTGATAATCTCTGGTGTTCATTCTCTTCTCTTCAGTAATCTGCCTCATGAATTGACAATTCTTAACCGCCTTCTTCTTATTTCTTCTTCTTTCCTCTTCTTTCTTCTTCTTTCTTCTTTCTCCTTTCTTTCCTCTTTCCTCTTTCTTCTTTCTTCTTTCTTCTTCTTCTTCAGAGTCTTGCTCTGTCACCCAGGCTGGAGTGCAGTGGCATGATCTCGGCTCACTGCAACCTCCACCTCCCAGGTTCAAGCAATTCTCCTGGCTCAGCCTCCTGAGTAGCTAGGACCACAGACGTGCACCACCATGCCCAGCTAATTTTTGTATTTTTAGTAGAGACAGAGTTTCACTATACTGGCCAGGCTGGTCTTGAACTCCTGACCTCAGGTGATCCACCTGATTCAGCCTCCCAAAGGGCTGGGATTACAGGTGTGAGCTACCAAGCCTGGCCTGGACCTGTTCTTCAACCATGAAGACCAGGGGAAAGCGCAAACACAGTCCCCCACTACCACAAATTATGCAGTTGAATTTCCCACATTTGGGGAAATTGCAGGGGTCAGCACATCTGGAGTGCAATGGATGAGCCTCATGCTGGGAAAACCACCTTCATGATCATGGTATCTCCCCTGCCAGTAAGTATGAATTCTTAGCCTTCTTAAATCCTGATATCTGCCTCTTCAACTCAGGGAAAACGCCCAGGTCCTACTTGGTTTGATCTGTTTGATGCTGCATACTCTCTCCAGGCAGTAAGCTAGAGCAATCTTAGGACTCTTTTACTTTGATTTCTGATTCTTGGGGATCACTGCCATTATTTACTTGTTTTTCAATGTTGGAAAACTACTCTTTCCTATATTTTGTCTGCTTTTTCCCTGTTATTTCAAAGTACGTATAAATTTAGTCCCTGTTATTCCATCACGACTAGGCACATATCCCCTCTGTTTTAAAAAGTACTTTTTAAGTACTGTTTATCTATTATAAAGTCTCAATGATTATCTGTATTCTCTACCATGATTCCATGGGAATGAATTTTAACATTTAAAAATAGGTTTTTCTGATTTCCCTTTTGTATATTTTACTTATAAAAATAATTATTACATCCATGTAAACACTTGAACTTAAGCAGTTTTTCACTATGGTAAACATTTGTTAAAATAAAGTTTCTGAATTTTCCAACATCGTTCCCTCTAGGCTTATAAAACCTTTTCACCTGTAAATGGGAAATTTTTTGCCTTGTTTTTACCTCTCACTTTTTTTCCACTAGCCCATCATCTGAAAACTTATTATGCTAATACTACTCTTGATACCTACAATTTCCTTTTCATATTAATGGATTTTCATTAAGTGACGGGTTGTATTATCCCCGATTGTGTAAAGCAGTATTTTCTTGTCAAATTTTAGCTTTAGACTGAGAGGGTGGGAAGCTGAGAGGGTTTTGGCACAGCTTATACCTTATATTAATAATATAATTTCAAAATTAAAATACAAGTGGCAATGGTTAGAAATCTAAGAGACAAGATGATGAGTCAGGCTGGTGTTATAATGTGGGCTTCCACACAGGGGTGAGAGCAATTATAGTGTCTGGGCAGTTAAACATCAAGACACTCTTAGCTGGATGACAGAACAAAGTTGTGGTTGGGGCTCTTGGTTTTAGTCTGATTCCATCTGTACTAGATCAAGTAGGACTCAGATATTTGTAAATGTGGATCATACCTTCTGTTGTTCACACTTCTGATGTTCTGGGCCCTCCTTTTCGCATCTCTTTTGTTATTCAGCTGAGATATGACATGAAAGGGAAAGGGATGGGATGTGTCTTCCCATCAGGAAGAAAATAGAATCAGCTATTCTGAGCATTTTAAACCTTTGGGGTTACAAGAGGCATCTCAGTTGCTACATCAACTGAACACTTCATTCAATCAATGTTTACCAAGTATATCGAGCCTCCATATCCACGAGTTTTGCATCTGAGGATTCAAACAACTGAGGATCAAAAATAAAGAAAAAGTAAATAAATACATATACAATGATAAAAATAATACAATTAGAAACAATAAAGCATAACAATGATTTGCATAACATTTACATTGTTTTAAGTATTATAGGTAGCCTATTGATGATTTAAAGTATAGAGGAAGATGTTTGTAGGTTATATGTTTGTAGGTTTATGGAAGATGCTTGAGCATCCACAGATTTTTCTCTCTGCGGGGGTCCTGAATGCAATCCTCCATGGATACAAAGGGACACCTGTACCTGTTATTTGCTAAATACTGAGACTATAATTGTTATTACACGTCTTCTAACTTTATAAATGTTAGCTCCTGGTTAGGAAGATTGATGTATAAGTAGGTAACTTTACTTATTAGCTGTAGTATTAGGGGTACATGTGAGATGCTCAGGAGCCCCCTTGAACAATTAGCAAGCCTTGTTGTGACTTTAGTAAATGCATTATCTTTGATGCTGAGAATCTTCATTGTGTCAATATACTCCTATCTCTACTGATTACCCATTATCTGTAATTTACTCATAGACAAGGACATGATGCTATTTTGTTCTTAAGTAACCAATTTTCTTCTTATTTTTGACATTATAGATTAAATCACTATATTACTTTTCCTTGACTCTAAATATATTTTGGAAGTAGCACCATTTAAATATAATTTTGATATTCTACTTTTTGAGTCGCTGAGAAAAAATATTTCCAATTATGCTTAGCCCTGGAGAACTGATTGTCATTATTAGCAATCTTGCAGCATGAGAGAGATTTTTTTCTTATTTAATTCCTAGTCATCTAAAGGAGACAGATGTTGATTTAGCAGGCAAATAACACCAAATAATTTCAGGCCTGGTGTCAGGCAGTTTTTTCTGTTGTCAGCTTATGAACTGGTGTGATCCTTCCTCCACTCCCAACTTCTTTTTCTCTTTTTGGGCACATTAGATTAAGTTAATCTGCCTCCTCCTGAGGCACAGAAAGGAAAAAGCCAACTGTATCCAGTTGACAGAATTCATATGAAGGCATTAGGATACTTGAGCAGAGTTTCTAACAGGGAAAAATCTCAAGACGTTTATGTTTGCAAGTATCTTTGGAAGCCCAGTACCACAGAAATTTGAGGGTAAAAGGATATGTCCAGGTTTCTTCCAGACTGGTAGTTTTAGAGTACCTATCTGAATTTAAAAATCTGAATTAATAATTACTTCGAGGGAATGAGTATGTGCTACAAAAAGAACACTTGGATTGCTGTGGGGAATCAGATTATCATTCATCCTAGTATTTGTTTTTTAATAACCTTCCTAAAACGTATCTGTTGGGTGTCACTCCTCACACCAGGCTTAGCTGGGATGCATACTGGGCAGTGTACAATCAGACAAATGAGAGAAGAAATGGACTCAGCTGTGCTGCTGGCACCACATGGGCAACCAGAGTCAGGCATGCTCTGTGTGGTGTCAGCTGGCATCCATATTTGGGAAGGCTTACTCCAGCAGGTTGAATTAGCATTGAGATACAGGGAACAGGGGCCAATGGCCAGCAACTGAAGGTATTTGGGAGCAAGACCAGCTCTTCAGGAGGATTTCAAGAATGTAGAACTAGATAAGCTGGAGTCAGGGAATGAAAAGCGCAGTATCCAAGGTGGGATCAGTGGACTGGGAACTTGGGCTAGGGGAAGGCTATTTGTGTATAATAGGGAGGTTGGGGGAGGGAAGAATGCACAAATAGGAACAGAGCTCGCTTAGACATACTAGATACCATTTGATGAGCATGAGGCTACTTTCAATTGCTGCTGCTGATGTACTATCCTTATAGTTTAATTTGGGCTTAGAGACTAACCAGGGGTAGGCCTGCAAAGGTGAAGGTAAGGCAGCCCAAAGTTGACTTTAGGTCTTATTCTAGCATCTAATTTCCCTCATATTCATTATCCTCACTCCTTTTACATTTTCTATTTCTTGCTTGGATTACATTTTGCTGGTAACAGTTGGCCGTGAAAAGTATAATTTAAACTCTTCCCATTTGGAGTGTTTCTCCACACATCTCTTTTCAAGACCTGCCGAGGGCTAATTTTCCAATCTTGTTTCTTCTAAGTCCCTAAAGTCCAGCTAAACCATTGGTCACTGTGCTTGAGTCACATACTTCTGGCCATCTCTGCGACTTCAAGATGTGCTTAAATTTTTTCTTTTATATCACTTTATTTGCTGACAGAATGCTAACTTTTTGGCTTTGTAGGTCAAACAACCCCAGGATATGATGGGCAGCTCAAGTCGCATGGTGATTTAAAAGCCCACGACTAAGCATTCCTTCTCTACCAGGGCCCAGTAGTAAGCCAGAAGCTGTTTCTCAAAAAAAAAAAAAAAAAAAAAAAAAAAAAAAAAAAAAAAAAAAAAAAATCCGTAAAGGATGGTATAGTTTTGCTTCAAAATTCTAAAAATCTGCAGTGTGATTCACCTAGAGATTCTTGCCAAATGCCTATCTGCCCCAGACATTTCAAGCACCATCAGGTCTGCTGGGTCGTACAGCCTGACTGACAGAACAGCTTGCTTGACAGCTGGACAGGTGCAGAGCCTTTTCTTATTCTGCTCCCCACTCAGTATGCTGACAACAACAAAAAAATCTGGGTTTGGGCTTGTGGCCAAAACTGATCTTTTAAAATTCAGTAGGCTATGAAATACCTCATGAAGCCTTTAGAAAAATAGCTAATAGTTTTTCCTTGCCAATGAAATAAATTGGTTTTTTTCCCCTGAGAACTTGGAGAGTTATGTTTTTATTATTTTCTATGTTTTTTTGAGTTTGCTACCAACTGAAACCCTTGGAGCATTTTTTTAAGATGTCATTAGGCCTGTATAGTAATCCTAACCAAGGGCAAGTGTTTAATCCTTTAAATTTGTTGAATTATTGCATAAGCAAAGAATCAGCCAATAAATACTTAGGAGACAAATGTTCATATTGCACAAATAGGTAGGATATATGGATTCAAAATATATAGAATGGTTTATATAAATACTGATACCCTTAGATACCTAAAGAAATAATTCAGTTTTTGAAAATTTATAATTTGTGTTCTGTTATACAGAATGGATGTGAAAGATTGTTTATATATTTTAGATTTTATTTTTGGTTTTAGATTTACAAAAAAATGTGCCAAGATAGTACAAAGAGTTTCCATACCCCACATACTGTTTCTTCTCTTATTAGTACCTGTCCGTACTATAGTACATTTGTTACAGCTAGTGAACAGATGAGGATACATTATTCCTAACTGATGTTCAGATTTTCAAAGATTTACTTAGGGTTTTTTTTTTTTAAGCTAATGTTGCTTTTTTGTTACAAAATCCCATCCGGAATACAACATTACATTTAGTCATCTTGTCTCCTTTGTCTGTCTTGGCTGTGACAGTTTCTTTGTTTCTGATAACCTTGAAAGTTTTGAGACATCCTGTTCATGAATTTGGTAAAATGTCTATCAGTTGGAATTTGTCTGATATCTTTCTCATAATTAGATTGAGATTCTGTGTTCTTGGGAGGAATACCAGAGAGGTAAAGTGCCATTTTTGTCATATCAAGTTCAAGGATATATACCATCAACAAGACTTATCTCTATCATATTAACCTTGATTATTGGGCTGAGACAGTGATTGTCAGATTTCTCTACTCTGACATTGTTCCTTCTCCCTGTTGCTCTACTCTACTCCTGGGGAGGAAGTCACTCTGCAGAGCCCACAGGTAAGGCATGGAGAGTTATACTTCCCACTTGAGGGTGGAGGATCTACATAAATTATCTGGAATTCTGCATGAAAGATGTGTCTCTTCTCTTTCCATTTATTTAAAATAAATTCATAATTCAATTATTTAAATGAGTATGTATTCATGAATATTTATACTTTGGGTTATAATCTAATACCATATTTTGTTCAAATTGTCTCAGCGTTGGCCATTGTTGGCCTTTGTGTTCCATTGATATACCATAGTCATTATGGGTTCTTTTGAGTACTTCCTTGCTTTCTGTCCCTGCAAGATGCACTGGTCTCATCTTGTGTATTTCCTGCCTCAGTCCTAAAATCAACCCTTTTTCCAAGGAGTCTTGGTAATAGAGGATGGTATTTTTGTTGGAGAATGGTATTGGAAACCAAGATCTGGATTCTAAGTGTACTCATTACTATTTGGGTGTCATTACTTTTAGGTCTTCTTGGCTGACAAAGCAAGAACATACATGTGTGCATACTATCCTGGTGCGTGCGCTGTTTCTCTCTCTCTCTATATATATATATATATTTATATATATTGCTGTATGCAATCATTTGCATTTATATTAAGCTAAACATGAGCTTTTACTAATGTCTCTATACCTTGCTTATCTGTAAATACCCATTCCAAAATATGAGAAACTTGACTTCTACCTTCTATCATAAATTCACTTAATTGTTCTATTCCAGTATATGTATATAATGGTTTAGAATTGTTAACCATGGGAAATAACTTATCAACTGGAGTGCAGTGCTTCTGCACAATTTCCTTTGCTTTACTCTTACTTACTCGGGTCAGCACTTTCCCCCCATTACCATCAATGAGATTATTTTATATATTTGTAGTAAAATTGATTCTTTTGTGACTGTCTACTTCTATCATAGGATTCTTCAACATCCTAAATGATTTTTAAATTTTTACATACATTAAGGTTCAATCTCTGTGCCATAAAGTTTAATGTGTTTTGACAAATGCATAGTGTCCTGTATCCAGAATTACAGTATTACACAGAATGTTTTACTGCTCTGAAAAAAATATCCCCTGTGCTTCACTGATTCACCTTTGTCCACCCATAATCTACTGGCAATCACTGATCAGTTTACTCTGTCTTTTGTTTTGCCTTCCCCAGCATATCATATAAGTGGCATATGTTTGGCATTATATGCCAAATCAGTCTGAAAAGACTGATTTCTTTTAGAAAAAAAAGACTGATTTCAGACTGATTTCTTTTACTCAGCAATATGCATTTAAGATTTATTCATGATTTTGCATGGCTTTTATAGCGTAATAACTGTATTTTCTAGTTTCTGTATTTGATACTTTGGCATCTTGAGATCCTGGAAACCCTGGAGGGATCTGCTGTGTCAAGCTAATTCCTAGACATAGCAGATCAGTCTTTACCTTTCGTATGGAAACTAACCAATCTAGACTCTCTGCCCCACAACCTCCCTCTTTATCCTCTCACATTACAAGCTACAATCTCTGCTCTAATCTTTCTAGGGCAAAGTAATTTAGGTCTATGATCCACTTGGGTTAATATTTGTGAAGGGTAAAAGGTGTTTGTCTATGTTCTTTTCTTTCCCCCACTTTTTTGCATATGAATGTCCAGTTGTTACAGCAACCTTTGTTGAAATGTCATTTTTTTCTTTGCTGAATTGCCTTTGCACTTTTGTCAAAGACTATTTAGCTACATTTGTCTAGATCTATTTCTGCACTCTATTATGTTTCACTAATCTATGTGTCTATTTTCCTCAATGATACCACACTGTATCTGTATTGTAACTTTATAGTAACTTTTGAAATTGAATAATATGTGTCATCCAGCTTTATAATTTTCTCCTTTTAGGATTGTGTTGGCTATTCCTGGCGCTTTAATTTTTCATGTAAAGTTCAAAATTAGTTTGTCAACATCTAAACATAATTTGCTACAATTTTGGTTGGGATTGTGTTGACTCTATAGATCAAGTTGAGACAAATTGCCATCTTAATGCTATTAAGTCTATTAATCAATGAACATGGAATCTCTCTCCATTTATTCATGTCTTCTTGGATAGTCTATTTTTTTTCTTATTCCTCCTGCCTTTCTCCCTCCCAAGAGAAATTCTTGGCCTTCTGAAGCTTCACTGAAAAATCAACTCTCAAAAGGCACATTAATAGGAGAAGGGACATACAAATTTATTTAACATGTATACACAAGAGGCTTCAGAATAGAGACCCAAGCCCTCAACGAGGTACAGAAGTTTATAGACCATCTTGAGGTTAAAATAATGGGCTCAGAGCATGGCCAAAAACATGTTATGGCGGTAAATCAGATTTGAGTGTCAAGACAGGTTATGAGAGAGAGAAAGGAAGAAGCTATGCTAGCAAAGTTGGCCTTGTTATGTAGATGAAGTCTCATAGGCCATAGCCCTCAGAGAGAATAGATGATAACTGTTTCTTTTAAACTTTGAAAGATATCAGGCTCAGTCTCTACTAGAGCTGGGAAGGGCTGAGAAAAGAAAGACCGGGCTGCATTAATGGAGATTCTCCACAGATGCAAATTTCTTCTGCAAAAGAGAGCTTTGCAAGGTTACTTCTGTCTTCTGACCCCCACCAGAAGCCATTTCAAAATGTGTCAGATAGATATTTTGAGGTAAAATACTTTTATTTCCTTCAAAATCATTTTTCATTTAGGTTAGAGTTTTTTATATCTAGTATTCCCTTTGATTCTTTCTTAGAGTTTCTCTCTGCTTACCTTTCCTATTTGTTCTTGCATGTTGTCTATTTTTTTATTACAGTTCTTAATGTATTAATTATAGCTATTTTAAATTCCCTGTCTGTTAGTTCCAAAGTCTGTCATATCTAAATTTGGTTCTGATGGTTGCTTTGTCTCTTCAGACTGTTTTTTCTTCACATTTATCATGTTTTCTAGACAATGTATCAAGTAATAGAAACTGAGTTAAACCTCTAATGTGACTTTTTATGTTATATGGGTAGAAATTAGGTCGTGTTTAATGTTTGGTGTAGTTGTAGGTGCCAGAGTCTTCACATTCCTATAGTAGCTTTGTTTTTGTCTTGTTTTGTTTGGGATTCTCCCAGAACTCCATTTTTTTTTTTTTTTTTGATTTTGTTTTTGAGACAGGGTCTCACTCTGTCACTTGGGCTGAAGTGCACTGGCATGAACATACCTCACTGCAGTCTTGACTTCCTGGACTTACACATCCTCCTTCCTCAGTCTTCCATGTAGCTGAGACCGCAGGTGCTTACCACCATGCCCGGCTAACTTTCTGATTTTTTTATGGAGACAAAGTCTCACTTTGTGGCCCAGGCTGATCTCAAACTCCTAGGCTCAAGCAGTCCTCCCATCTCAGCTGCCCAAACTGCTAGGAATACAGGCATGAACCACTGCACCCAGCCAAAACTCCATGCTTGATAGAGTCTATATCTTGATATTCTTTGAGCTGTCGTTCACTGCTACTATACTGGAGACCTAATGGTGTTGTGTAAGTCTGAGGGAGAGGAAGTATTCTATACTCTTATTATAAAATCTCAGTGTTGTAGTGGGCCTACCTCCTCAAGTTGTATTCTTCACAAACATTTCTTAGCTTCCCCCTCTTTAGATTGAACATGAAAGCTAGAAGGGGCTTGAGTCAGATAAATGACTTTTTCCATGTGAGATGAGACTCTGGTAAAGTCTTTACTTTGGAGAAGTAGGCTTTCTTACGGATAAGGCTCTGTGTATTTCACAATGTCTTTTCTTGTCTGACCCCTGCCACAGCCATCTTTCTTAAACTTTCACATTGAGAACCTTGTATTATTTATGGTAATAAAGCCCAGAAAAGAGTGACACCCCTACCAGACTGTTAACCCCAGGAGTTTCTCTCTTTCATGCTAATCTACACATAGCCTCCAGGAATTCATCAAAGTTGCCATTGAAGTGTTCCTCCCAGCTTTTGACTCCAGAAGGCTTCTGTTCACAGTAAGCAGATATCAGCTGTAATTGTTGGGAATTACCTGTGTGTCCAGATTTTGCAGGGGTAGTTTGGCATGAAACCTGTCTTATGCATCCAGTTCATGTTTTACTTGTAACATAGGAGGGTTGAGTTCCAAACTCTTTACACATCATAGGTGACATTAAGGGAATTGCTATCTTAATACTATTGAGTCTACCAATCCATGAACATAAGATGTCTCTACATCATTTGCATTCTTATCCTTTTTGATATAACAGAGTAATGCTGAGGAAACATGTTTTTAATTCCTAATGAATATATTAATTATCCCAAGGAATTAAAATCAACTATAGTATTTTTTTTACTTGATGCTTTACTTGGTTTTCTGACTTTAATAAAAAATTACCGCTTTCCTCTCCAAATGGTATGCTCAAGCATTTCTTTTCTCTGAACTGATGTGCCTATATTCAAAATGTTTTCCCAGTTGCGAAAAATCTTTACCCCTAAGTTGATTTATATCTCTAACTTGGATTATAGCTCTAGGAAGTGCCTACTAACTTGGGGAATGTAAATAAAGTGCCTTTCCTATAAAGTTTATTTTTTAATCCTATAAAAGTTAAATTTGCCATAGGAATAAAGAAGAAATAAGCCAGAGGAACTAAAATCTAAAACACTTGAAAACTTTTCTCTGTGTGACAAAGCATACATCTGTGTCTTTATTAAATGAAATTGTTGCCCAGCAGATCGTAAAATTACATGATATAATTTCCCTGTACCACAGAACTTCCTATGACTCACACACATGAACTACCTTGTGTTTAACTAGCACTTGTTTTTTCTAATACAAACCTACAGCCAAATTAGTTATTAAGCTTCCAGGAAAATGAACAAGATTGTCTTTGCTTTTATTCTCTCTCCTTAAAACCACAAATTTACTTAATGTTATTTCTTCTTTCTTTTCAAATAAGAATTCCTTGCCAATTTTGATAAAAATCCAAAGCAATTGGCAGACATTGATATTTCCTCCCTCCTCTGCATGTCTTATGCAAAATGACCCACCAATATGTCTTCAAGTAATTTACCTCCCCATCTCTGGAAGCACCATTAATAATAGGAGTCCTCTAAGAAATTTCAATAGTTTCCCCTGCTTTTCAGGAAGCTTAGCAGTAGTCAACCAGGACAATATTCAACAATCTTCTTGTTACAATAATTCTATCACACCTTTTTGTGTGGAGGATCAGATTTTTATATCTTTAAGAGGACAATAATGATGACCATAATTTATTAAGCAACTCTACTCTTTTAGAAATTTTGCATATGTAATTCTTATTTAAGTTTCACTGTAATTTTATGAGTTAAGGGCTGCAGCAGGCCCAACTAGATATGGCCAGACATGTTTTAGCCAATATAATCCAATTTTAAAGATGAGTAAACTGTGTAGAGACTATTTTACCCAAGATCTTTTAGCTAATAGTCAGCAGAACTGACATCTAAACCGAGGTGTCATGTCCTGCCAGGTTATCTTTGAACCCTTCACTTTACAGGAAGCTAGCAGCTTTCGGTGGGCAGTAAGTGTTTCAATTGGGCTAAAGATTTAATGCCAAGAGTTCCTAGAATAGCAATATAAGTGCTATTTTTTTGATGCAATATTGCAAAAGAAGAGTAGAGTAAAACCATCTACCTGTGAATCAAAAGAAACACAATTCGTGATCAAAACCAAGACAAGTTCCTTATGATCAAACTTACAACTTAAGATTTCTTGGTTGAAGATAAATATGAGCACAACTTTCTTGAACTGTGGATTTTTTTTCCCCCTTCCCCACCTTTCCTCTCCTTTTTTTCCTCTTTTTGCTTTCTTTCTTCCTCTCTGCCTCCTTTTTTTCCACTCTCTATTTTTCTTTCTTTTTACTTCTTTCGACTGCTTTTGGCTTTGACTGGGAAATTATAAGAAGAGACTGCATTTGGCTACGTGGGCTAGCAGTGGCTGATGTGCGAAGTTTGAGGACCAGAGCATGCGTCAGGCTACATACTACCCACTGCTTGTTTTCGTATGATTCTATGAGCTAAGAACGCCTTTTATATTTTTAAATAGTTAAAAAAGAATTATATTTTGTGACACATAAAATTATATGAAATTTAAATTCAGAGTTCATAAAGTTTATTGGAACACAGCCACGCTCATTCGTTTACACATTGTGTCTGACTTCTGTTCAGCTACAATGGCAAAACAGGACAGTTGCACCAGAGACCACACGGACTCTATAGCCTAAATTATTTACTCCCAGGCCATTTATAGAAAAGTTTGGTGACCCCTGTTTTAAAAGGTTAATTCTAGCCTCCAGATCTTAGAATTTAACAAATGCTTGGAACGGAACCAGTAGGCCTCCCTGTTTTGGAAAGAGGAATTTTTGTTTGTTAAAATGCAGATCTTTCTAGAAGACAATTAAGCCTATTAATCACTAGAAATGGGTTAGACTTTATTGGTTAGATCTTTAGATGGCATGTAACAAACAGCCAGGACTAATAGATGAAAGATGTTGAAAAACATATGGTTTTCTCTAGGCCATTCTGACAAGATGGGGTAGACAGGCTCTGGAATGGGGTGAAAAAATACAAAACACAGACATTTAATGCAGACTTACGATGTGTCTAACTCACTATAGCATTTTAGTGTACATTTTCTATTTTAATCTTCGTAATCCTACCATGTAGATATAACAATATTAATTTGTATTAAGGAAGAAATGGAGCATCAGAAAGATTCTCCAGGGTATCATGTTAGTAGGATGACAATAGTTTTGAAACAGGATTCAACCCAGGTCTAACCAATTCCTCTGTTACCATGATCACAGGTATAATTTTCCTTTCTGTTAATACAGTTTTGCTTAGAACTGACTCTATTTACGTAATTGTGATACTGGTGTAGTTTCTATACTATCAAATTGCTGCTTGCGATAATGAACTTATTACTAAGCAAAGGGTTTTGCTTTTTGCAGGAGGGAGAAGAGACTTGACCCAACCCAAACAGCTTTGGTGTAGTACATGGTTCTCTGGGGGTGGGGATGAGAGATAATGACTTAAAAAAATCATACCGTGTCCCAGCCTTTCATCCTGTCTTTCCCAGTTTACTAGGTCGAATCTTACAGAATTCTCATTTGAAGATAAAAATGGCTTGAAATTAAAAAACAATTTTAGAAGATGCAACCTAATATATTTATGTGCTATCAAAGAAAATTAACATCAAGGCTTGACAACTTTCAAGAAGGTTTTGTGGAATTGAAAAAGGCTGAGTAATTCTCTCAGCATGTTGTTGAGGCAGTTTCAAATCCACACTGATGTCTCTTACTGCCAGTATGCATACATGTTCTCTTTACTACTTTGATTTCTTCCCTAAGCCACAGGTTTCTGCAATATCTGTCATGTATACCTATCCTCCAAAAACCCAATGGACCAGAATAATTGCTTTTATTGATTTGGCTATGATGTCCTATTATGATGGAAGTCGTATGATCTAATGTGAATCCATGTCTGTAGCTATTTCCCACATTAAGGATGGGACATGTCTAGATTTACTGGACTTAATTTTCACATCATTTCCTGCCCAAAATGCCATGGATCGCCTATTGATTTCTTCTCTATGTTTAGAAGCAATTAGCAATTGAAGTAAATTATAAGGTGTTCCATAAGCTTCCTTTAAAAATAGTTCTTCCCTCTGTGTGTGTTATTCCTTATAACATCCTTTTCACTTCTTCCCCACTCTGTGTGGGGTCATTTGTCATTGCAGTTTTTCTCATACACTGTGTTTTTTTCTTTTTTAGCTAGTCATTAATTTTGGGCTGCTGCTACTGATTTAAATTGTGGTTTTACTTTTTTCCTGGTTAAAAAAATAAAACAACATGCAAGGGAAGTTATCCATACAGATGAGTTAATGTTTACAGATTTTTTGTGGAGATAGAAAATGCTTTGCTTGCTGGCACAGGGGAGAGAGCTGGAGGCTGTGTGGACGATGTGGATCTTGAGAGAAGAAAAGAGAATTTCTAACTTCTTCCTTGGTATGGGCTTCCCGGAGAATCACTATGGTTCAGCTTACACAAAACCAATCTCTGAAGTTTTGCTGTTCACAGCCTAGATGTGTGGGTGATGAGAACCTGATGTCTCAGCCAAATAAGATAAGTGAGCAGCCGTCAAGATTAAGTCAACCTATTTGTGATTTTAACTTTGCCGACTGGACTCAAGTCACTGTTAGTTGCTTTTTCTGTGCTCAAGGTTAAATAGCAGCTGCAGGTACTTACTTAAAATTCACAAATAAGATCTTTGGTAATTTTACCTAAAATGTACAATTTAACTGAAAAGAAATTGTATAACCTCTTCCGATTCTTTGTTTACCTAGAATCACTGTTTAAAACATAAAGGGCTTTCAAGATACATATTTTTGCACTTTATATTAAGAAAGTGTATTAACAGGACAATGCCTTAGTAGGGTGTGAAACTCTTAGTAAATCTCAGTATTTCCTTTTTTTTTTTTTCCAAACTCAAGTATTAAAGTCATGAAATATTAGATAGAAAAGAGGTCACAGAACATGGGATCTGGCCGGGTGTGGAGGTTCACACCTGTAATCCTAGCACTTTGGGAGGCAGAGGTGCGCGGATTGCCTGAGCTCAGGAGTTTGAGACCACCCCGGACAACATGGTGAAACCCAGTCTCTACTTCAATATAAAAAACAAGCCACGCATGGTGGCGGGCACCTGTAGTCCCAGCTACTCAGCTGGCTGAGGCAAGAGAATCGCTTGAACCCAGGAGGTAGAAGTTGCGGTGAGCTTAGATCACACCACTGCACTCCAACCTGGGCAACAGAGAGAGACCCTGTCTCAAAAAACCAAAACGAAACAACAACAACAACAACAGCAACAACATGGGATCTAAGGACAGGTTGGTGAGGAACCCCAGCTCTATTTTGTAAAAATCCCAGTGACAGGCTAGACACAGAGGACTGACTGGCTTAGCAGCTTTGCCAGTCAACCTTCCCTTCAACTGTCCATCTGAGCAGGAACTCAAGCTATTACACAAGCAGACAAGGAAAAGAGCTTTAACTTAGAGAGAAATTTGAAAGTGTTCCAGAAGGGGGTGTTGTGTCCAGAAAATGTGATATTTTTGTTTTCTAAAATAATAAGGAAGACACAATGTCTGTATTATTTAATCTGTTTATTTTACCAAATCATTATACTACAGGTAATATATTTTGGCAGAAGTAGCATAGATAAAGGGAAATACAGAAGAACTTCACTAGGGAATATGCAGTCAATTTTGCATAGTAAGCGCCAACATTAACTGGTGTTCAGATGACTTAGAGTGAAAGGTGAAAAGGGCCTGGGATCCATTTACCTGGTCAGTGGAGTTTGGAAACCAGCAGCAACTGGAGAAAGGACTTTTGTTTTGTAAGGGGAGTGACCAAGGCAAATGCTGAAGATGGAGAAGGATGTGTGTGTGGCTGATTTGCTTGTGGGAATGGCAAGAGGCTGGTGAAGTGGAGTGAGCAAGGGAGAGGACAGTAGGTGAAGTAAGACAAATAGCAGGGGAGCTACAACACAGGGACCCTGTGCCACTCAAGTGTGATCCTGAAAACCCTCAGCATCAGCATCCTCTGCGAACATGGTAGTAATGCAGAATCTTAGGTTTCATCTTGACCTGTTCAAACACAACCTGCATTTTAACAAGTCCTCAGGCAAATCTCAGACGTTAAATTTCAAGGAGCATCGTCCATTGAAAAACTTTGGATTTTACTTTGGGACAGTGGTTGGCTGCCAATGATTGTGGTTGGATGAATGGGGGGATATGGTCTTTTAAAAATACTGATGCCTTAGCCCCACACCCAGAAATTCTAGTTTAATTGGTGTGGAGTGAGCCTTGGGCATTGGGATTTTTAAACTCTCCTGGTGATTCTTATGTGCAGTAAGGGTTGAGGATGGCTACTCCAAATAACATAATTTGACTTTGTTTCAAAAAGGATCACCTACCCTTGCTGCTGTGTTAAGAAAAGATTGTGTGAATTCAAGAATAGAGATAAGCATGAGAATAATGGGCAAAATCCAATTCATACCAAGAAGAAAAGTTTTAAATTGGCATAGGACTTCTATTACTATATCAAATAAAAGTGGCAAGAGTGGTCATCCTTCCCTTGTTCCTTATTTTGGAGCAAAATCTTTTTTTTTTTTTTTTAAACAATTGAGATCATGTTAGCTGTGAGTTTTTCTTATACAGTCTTTACTGTGTTGAGGTAAATTCCTTCGATGACTGGTATGTTGAGATATTTTATCATGAAAGTGTGTTAAATTTTGTCAAGTGCTTTTTCTGCATCTGTTAAGGTGATAATGTGATTTTTATCCTTCATTGTGTTAATTGTAGATCTCTTGCATTAATGAATTTGCATAGATTGAAACCATCTTTGCATCCCAGGGATAAATTCCACTTGTTGTGTGGTCCTCTGTGTGTGCTGTTGAATTTGGTTTGCTTAGCATTGTGTTGAGGGTTTTTGCAGCTATGTTTCTTAGGGATATTGGCTAGTGGGTCCCTTCCTTCCTTCCTTCCCTCCCTCCCTCTCTCTCTCTCTCTTTCTTTCTTTCTTTTCCCCTGTAGGATCTTGATTTGGCTTTGGTATCAGGGTAATGCCAGCACCAGAAAATCGGTTTGGAAGTGTTTTCTCCTCTTCAATGTTTTGGAAGAGTTTAAGAAGCATTTATGTTAATTCTTTAAAGTCTTAGTAGAATTTGTCAGTGAAGCCATCTTGTCCTTGGCTTTTCTTTGTTGGGAGATTTTTGGTTACTAATTCGATCTCCTAATAAATTCAATTAGGAGCAATTAGACAAGAAAAAGAAAAAGTATCCGAATCTGACAAGAAGTAAAATTATCTCTGTTTGCAGATGACATGATCTTATATGTAGAAAAACCCAAAACTCCACACATACAAAAATGTTAGATCTAATAAATAAAGTTGTAGGATATAAAATCCCAACATACAAACATCATTTACATTTCTATAGACTAATAATACACTATCTAAAAAGGAAATTTAGGAAACAATCTAACTGATAATAGTATTAAAAATAAAATCTATTGGAATAAACGTAACAAAGAGGGGGGCTTAAACACTGAAAACTATAAAACATTGCTGAAATAATTTAAAGAAGACACAAGGAAATGAAAAAATATCTTGTGTTTATGGATTGAAAGATTTAATAATGTTAAAATGTCTCTACTATCTATAGTTATCTACAAATTCAATGCAATCTCTATCAAAATCCCAGCTGTGCTTTTTATAGAATAAAAGAAAAATACTAAAATTCATATGGAACCACAAGCGACCCCCAAATAATCAATCTTGAGAAAAAAGAAGAAACCAGGAGGCAAAACACTTCCTGATTTGAAGATATATTATAAAGCTAGAGTAATTGAAACAGTATGGTACTGGCATAAAAATAGATATACAGGCCAATGGGACAGAAGAAAGAACCAGAAATGAACCCACACATATACAGCCAACTGAGTGGTAAGAATACACCATGGGGAAAGCATAGTCTTTTCAACAGATGATATTGGGAAAACTGGATAACCACATGCAAAATAGTTAAATTCGACCCTTCTCTTATGATACACACACAAAGTCAACTCAATATAGGTTAAAGACCTAAATGTAAGACCTGAAACTATAAAATTCCTAGACAAAAACATAGGGGAAAAAACTTCATGACATTGGCCTCGGCAACAATTTTTTTTTTGGACACCAAAAGCACAGACAACAAAACAAAAATAAACAAGTAGGACTCCATCAAACTAAAAGTTCTGCCTTAAAAAATAAGAAACTTCTGCAATATGCAACAACATGAATGACCATTGAGGACATTATGCTAAGTGAAATATGCTAAAGACTTAAATACTGTATGATTCCCCTTATATGAGATATCAACAGTAGTGAAATTCATAGAATTGAAGAGTGAAATTGCTCTTCCCAGGGGACAGGAGGGAAGGGGAAATGGGGAGCTACCAGTAAATGAACACAGGTTTCAGTTGAACAAAGTAAATAAGCTCTAGAGATCTGCCGTACAACATTGTACTCAAGGTTAACAATACTGTATTGTGTATTGTATATTTTACTTGTATTTTTTATTCCTTTTTTCTTTCTTTCTTTCTTTTTTTTTTTTTTTTGAGACAGAGCCTCACTTTGTCACCCAGGCTGGAGTGCATTGGTGCGATCTCTGCTCACTGCAACCTCTGCTTCCCAGGTTCAAGCAGTTCTCCTGCTTTAGCCTCCTGAGTGGCTGGGATTACATTTGTGTGTCACCAGACCTGGCTAATTTTTGTATTTTTAGTAGAGACAGGATTTCACCATGTTGGCCAGGCTGGCCTCAAACTCCTAACCTCAGGTGGTCTGCCTGCCTCTGCCACCCAAAGTGCTGGGATTACAGGCATGAGTCACCGTGCCCAGCCTGTATTGTGTATTTTAAAAAGTAATAAGGTAGATATAATGTTATGTGCTCTTACCACCATAAAAATAAGTAAATAAAATTTATTAGGCATCATAGAAAAATATGTAACTTTGCTGAGGGCATTGATAAAAATTTGAAAATAGAACTTCATAGCATCGTCTTACGATTCAAATTGTAAAAATGTCCATTCTGTTCTTATTAATACATTCATATAATTCAATTCTCATCAAAATGCCATAAGGTGTTGTTGAAACATGATAAAATGTTTCTAAAACTCATCTAGAAGCTTAAAAATAGGGACTTAGAGTTTGATAAAGAAGAATGAAATAGGAAAAGTAGTGGTAGGAGGTATTAACTTTTTTTTTTTTTAATCAACCCAAAATAGTTTTTTCAACAGATTTGTCAGTGTAGATACAATAGAAAGTTGGGAAACAGACAGAGTATAGTATATATAAGAATTTACTGTTTCAAAAATGAATATTTCAAATGAATGATTATTTCAAACTTTTTGGGATAACTATGTCTCTTACACATTTGCATACATTATAGACAGAAGAATTAAAGACATACATGTTAAAGCAATCTCCAAAATTGTGCCTATGCATGTATATGAGTAAAAATAATTTTGATATGGGTAAGGATTTCCTGAGGGCAGGGGGTAAAATTTTTTAAGTGTGACAGGCAGAAAGCATAAAGGAGAAAATAAATTTGCTTTACAAAAGCAACTTATACATTTAAAAAATAACCATAAATAGGCTGAGAGGTGGCTCACACCTGTAATCCCAGCACACCGGGAGGCCAAGGCGGGAGGATCACTTGAGGCCAGAAGTTTGAGACCAGCCTGGCCAACATGAAGAAATCCCATCTCTACCAAAAATACAAAAATTAGGTGGGTTGGGTGGTGTGAGCCTGTAACCCCAGCTACTTGGGAGGCTGAGGCACAAGAATAGCTTGAACTTGGGATGTGGAGGTTGCAGTGAGCTGAGATTGTGCCACTGAACTCCAGCCTGGGAGACAGAGTAAGACTCTGTCTCAAATACATAAATAAAATGCGGATAAGACCCCATGGGAAATATTTGTCTTATATGTGTTAGACACGTATGTGTCTCATGTGTATTTGAATTTCTGTCTCTCAGAAATACAAAATTCTTACATTTGTATTTCTACCTCTGAATTTTCTGCCAACCATTTCACATTGCACTACTAGGTGTTCCAACAGTAAGTTCGAACAGTAGTTTGAACATCTAGTAATGCAATGTGAAATGGTTATCAGAAAATTCAGAGGAAGAAATACAAATGGACAGTAAATATACTGTCATATGTCCAACTTCAGTACATTAAGAAATTCAAGTTAAAGGATGATAAACTACTTTTTGCCTATTAGATGGTATTTTAAAATTATCTCATATTAAAATTATGATATTTGATCTGGGCAAGGTTATGACAAAATGGATATTCTCATATACTACTTTTCAAAATGGATATACCCATTAACTCAAATGATAACTTTATGATAATTCTTATTAAAATAATTATGGCAGTGAACAATCCTGGTATATATTTCATAGCATTAAAAATTAAAAATAACATTCTATAATTTTTGAGTATTATAAAAATTTATGATATAAATAATACAATATGGACATTTTATAGAAAACAGTTAATATTATTGACTATTGGGAAGATAAATGTTCTAAATCAATATTAGGCATGCAAATATACTCACCACTTACTCTGAAATAAAATAGAAGATAACATGTATAGCATGAATTAAGAATAACTTTATAAAGAAAAAATCTGAAAGTGACAAAATTTGGTAAGTCATTTTTGAGTTCTTCCTCATAATTTTGTTAATCTGTACTTTCTAAATCTTCTATAATATGTAATAGTTGTTTAAAAATAAAAATTTTGGAATAATTTAGGTATAGAAAAGTTGCAAAGAGAGCAGAATGCCTGTGTGCTCTTCACCCAGCTTCTCCTAATGTTAACATAATCTGTAATTACAGTACAATTGTTAAAAATAAGATATTGAAATTTATACATTACTATTAACTAAACTGGATACTTTTTTTGAATTTCACCAGGTTTTAACTAGTTCTGTTCCAGGATTTAAGCCCGGATACCATATTGCATTTAACTTGTTACTTTTCTAAAAAGAGGGAAAAAAACTCCAAAACTCATTGAAAAACAGTAATAACAACATAAAATTTGCAAATTGAGGGAAACTATAGCATTTGAGCATAAAATGGGCTTTATCTGGCTTCCTACTGTACAAGAAACTAAAGGAAAGATGATAGCGGACATAAGCACTCCTTGTCTGGTACCATGTTAAGTCTACATACTTGAAGCAGGTAGCAGTGACCAGGGATGGGAGTAGGGAAGCAGGTAGCAGTGACCAGGGATGGGAGTAGGGAAGTGAGGGTGGGATATACACACCACTATTCCAAACAGCCCCATTGAAAAATGTTTCTTCTCCTGTGCAAAGGTTATCTATAGCAATGGATCTTTGCTACTGGTTAAAACTATATCCAACTAAATATACTTATTTAATTCTGCTCAGAAACTTTGATTGGCTGTCATTCCTTATTCGTAAGAAATTGAAAAATGATGTATTAAATGCAAATTTGTAGACTTTTGAGTTCTGTTGGGGGAAACAAGAAAGATATTTGGTAATGAAATATTTAGGACTACTTACAGGCTAAAGAGATATTTATTGCCAAGGTCTTGTCTAAGATCTTGAATTGTGCTGGTTTCATTTCCATTTCTGTTGCTTGGCCCCTCAGTGACAAGGGGTATAGCTTTGTACGGTAGCCAGTGTAAGACTTCCAAGCAGAGTAAACTTTGAAGGACAGTTTAAGTTTTGCATATCTGAGAACTACCTTTTGAATGGATTTTGTAACCATGGTATAGACTCATTTTGTCTCCTTCAGTATTTGACTGGGTATTAGGCGACCTACTCTTTGCCTCCCTGTAGTGCTCTATGATTTGGGGTGTTACCATTCACCTATAACTCTGGATTTATCTGACTTCATGAAATAGAGGATTTAACTGAGGGAACTTCAGAAACTCAATCTTATTGACTTAGAGAGTCTTCTTTCTATCAGAGTTCTTTCAATGAGTGGGGACTATAGGAAATTGTCATTGTGGAATCAGGCTAAGTAACTGAGTGTCAGATATGCTTTTAGGGCTCTCTGGAGCCTGAAATAAGTGGTTGACTGATTTCTTGAACACATTCAGTATATTGATTTTCCTGGTAACCCACCCATTGTGGGTTAAATGAGCACCTAAGCTCTTTTAATCTAGGCAGTATAACTCTGGATAGAGCATATATAGTAAACAGTAGTCTCCAAAATCTAGGTATGAACAAACACTACTGAGGAAAAGGTGTATGTACAGACTTACCTTGGTTAGGAGGCCCCCACTGTGTAATCCACCCAGCACAGGCTTTGGGGTAAGGCAGAGCTGGGTTCAATTCTGGCTCTGTCACTTACTGTGGGATTTCTGGTTTATTCCTTACCCTCGCTGACTTTCATTTCCTCGTTTATCGAATAGGAATTCTAATATCCTCTTTGCAGAACTGTGAAAGTTAAAAGAAAAAAGAATATAAGATATTTGACGCATACAATCATGCAAAAATGGATGCTTTAATTATTCTCTCAGCCCTGCTTCTTCCCTAAAAAGAATGAGCTATCTTGGTCACAAAGATATAATTATATAATCATTTTGTTTTGAAGCAAGAAAAGGTAAAAAAAACAAAACATTTCCCAATGGAGACAAGCAAATTGAGAGTTTTGGATGTCAACATCAAGGTACGTCCTTTTGGATCAAGGGATTTCAGAAAGGCAGGGTAAAATTGTACCGTGATTTATACTCCTGTCAAATTGAATTTTCAGAACCAGCTACTCTGCAGATACTTGGTGCTGATAAGTTAGTTTTTAGGTTCATTTAATCGGTTCTCCCACTAAGCCAGAACTAAATGAATCCCAAATGATTTCTAGCTATTCTAGGACATGTGTCATTTTCCTTAATGCCGGTCATTACACTTCTTCCCCCTGTGTATTCCACGATTTTCTTGCCAAACAATTTCTGTAACGAAGACTACAAAAACCAAAAGTATTTACTTTCAAAATATTGCAAGCTACCTTAATTGAAAAGAAGATGAGATGTAAAAACATTTGATCTAAGTACACACTAACCCTAATATAATATAGTCATGAAACTTAAAAGGAATGTAAAAATGAAATTAAGAATTTGTTTCATTGCATTGTTAGAAGTAAGGTAAGAGTAACTTTGTGATACAAATGTACCTTTCTTTAAACAAGTACACTTATTTTAATATTTCGTGTTAAAAATCTTGATGCATTGCTTAATAAAAATGTGAATTTTTAGGTTTCACTAACAAAGATTCAGAATCAGTGGTGCTGAGGTAGAGCCCCTGGAAGTATGCCTTTCAAGAGAGCATGCATGTGACCTTCAAGCAGATTTCGTTATAGAATATTTTGTGAAATAATTGCAGAATGAAATTGTATTGGTGCAGATGTCTTCTAGAAATTAAATTCCACTAACTTTTCACAAACTTGCCCCATTGGCTTGAGATTGTGAACTGTTTCAATCAACGTTAACATTCCACACTCTAGCTTCCTACGTTCCGAGGAGTTCAAGATGCTCTGAAGTCAATAATGAAACCAATAAACATTTTAAATTGTGTTAACAGTAAATATCCTGATGTAGGGTATATGGAAATGTTTCCATTGTTAAAAAAAATACTCTGCACAAGATTATAGAGATGCTTCAGAACTAGCAGAATTAGTACATAAGAGAAACAGTTGACTAGAGTTACCTAGAAGTACAACTGACATTAGAGAATGGCATCTTGCACACTGAATCTAGCAGTAACTTAATTTTTTTACCTAGAGCCTGTTCATGTAAACTGGGGCTACTCAAAATGTGTTCCATGGGCTGGTGCCATCTTTGAAATGCTTGTTACCAGTTGGTGACAAAATCAGTACAGAAATTAAAAGTAAGCTTTCAGGAACTTTGAATAACACTTTAAAAGAGTAATTTTATGTTTCTTAAATCTAAGAAGTAAAATACATTGGGTTCATATTTGTGTATCTTTTCTTTCAATTTCATTTTTCTAGTAATTCATGTTGATTGCATTTTACAAGGGTGTTGGACCATGATGGACTGGGAGTTTTAAGTAAACTTGTTCTTTCACCAGGAGTAGGTTGAGAAGCCCTGATCTAGATCACTTCATTTGTGAAAACACCTCTTTGTTTATGGTTTTCCTTGAGATGGTGATTTATGATTGCTCAGAAATTGACCATTTTTTCCCTCTCTGAGTCAAATCATAGCTGTTGCCAAGCCTGTTTGTAGTTAAAACTAGACAGTGAACGTAAGGACAGATATGTATTGTATTTTTCGTGTGTGTGTGTGTGTGTGTGTGTGTGCACGTATTTACCTTGTTCTGGAAAAAAAAAATTCAAGGAGACTGGCTTAGGGACTAAGAAAGCTGAGATGGAATGAGGCTCTCTAAATTTAGGAAACATTTATTTTGTTCTTGAAGAGTCCAGTGGCATTTGGATGGGAGCTTCCTTTCCTTTCTCCCACCCTCCAAAAGATTATTAGCATCTGGGAGCTGGTCTTGTTGACAGAGTGCTTGGATCCAGGTGGGCCTCAACTCTGGCTCTCATTTTGATGATGTGCAAGGCCACTTCTGAGGTGGAATGCAGAAAAAGCTATCCTGAAATTGAAGTATGACTCTTGTTATGCATTATTCAGTAGGTGACCTGCCTTATGTACAATTCTTAACTCTCAGAAATTAAGTTTTGGGAGGAGAAACATCACCTACCCATACTAATTACCAACTACACATTTATTACATCTCTGAGTCTCATGCCCCACCTAACCACTATCCCTAGTAGAAAGTGGTAGTTAGATTAAGTCCACGGCCAATATTTTCAGAGTTCATTGGACCGTTCCTGTTAACCTGCAATAGCTAGGTGGACCCAATCTAGCTCTCCAAAAGATGCTTCCATAGAGTACTGCAAATGCTATAATTTTTATTAACCAATATTAGGTTTTTGTTATTATTGAAACAAATTATCACAATTTACTGCCTTCACAAAAGACATTTATTTTCTTACAGTTCTTGAGACCAGAAGTCGGAATGAATCTTATAGGGTGAAAACCAGGGTGCCATCAATGCTAGTCCTCTCTGGAGGCTCCAAGGGGAAATTATTTTTCTACCCTTTTCTGGTATGCGTCAGGGGTCTTTCCCAGCTTCTGGTGGCTGTATCACTCCAATCTTGGCTTCTGTCATCACCCTGCCTTTTCCTCATAGTATCTCCCTCTACCTCTCTTGGAAGCACTTTTGTGATTACATTTAAGGCCCACTTGGCTAATTACAGACAATTTCTCCGTGTCAACATCCTTAATTTAATCACATCTGTAAAGTCTCATTTGCTATATAAGATAACATATTCACAGGTTCCAGGGATTAGGATCTGGGCCGTTTAAACAGCCACTGTTCAGCCCACTACAGACCTCAGTAAAAATCCCTTAATCCCTTTTTCTTAATCCCATCACATTTTTAAAATGTCAAGGCAGGGCTTTTTTTTTTTTTTTTTTTTTTGTATGTGAGAGATTTTATTGGCTGCAAAATTAATATTAAAGCAGAAAAGAAGATAAGAATACAAGCCTTAGTATTAGACTAAATGGGTTAAAATCCTAGCTCTGCCACTTAGTCTGTTTAACTTTGAAAATAACCACTTTGTGCCTATTTTTCTCACTTGTAAAGTGGATAAAGTAGTATCTACTCCATAGGCTTCTTATAAAGATTAAGTGAGTTTATACAAAGAACTTAGATCAATATCTACATACACAGAAAGTGTTCAACAAATGTTAGCGCTATCATAGTATTTTAAAGCAAATATGTGTTGGTTCACCCTATGCCAGTCTCTGTGACAGCTCCCAGGGCTATTTTCACATGAATTACAGGATTGAGGATTTGTAGAAGTTGTGGTGAGTATTGAGAACTGGCTTCTTCAACCTGTGTTCCACCTACATCCAATGTGTCTGCCTGAGGTCAGGCCCCTCAGCAAACTGACTCTGAGGTGAATAATTGCATAGGGGAAGTTTATATTGGAGAGTGGCCATCATAGCAGCTGTGGGGGAATAAAAGACATAAGATTGTGCAGAGAAAGGAATTAACCTATAAGGCAGTCGTAACGCAGGATTATTCAGTTCATTCTATGAGGGCCTCTGTTGCTGGAATGATCCTGCCTTGAGCCAAAGGGTCCTTCCTGTCCTTCATACCCTCCTGCAGACCAGCAATTAGATGCAGTGTGTCCCCAGGACTGGGCCTCATCCTGGATAAGTTAAGTTTCTCCAACTGGAGGGAACTTCCAGAGAAAGATTCAGCCTAGACAGGTTGGCCACCAATAACATCAGCCGCAGGAGGAATGAGTGGCTCAGTCCCACATAAGCATCTGTGCCACCCACCTGGAGGATATCATCTGCAGTGCTCTCCTAAACTAGACATTCTGACGTCCAAAGTCTTAGGGTTTCACACTCCCTTGCGGATGAAGAGCTGTGTGTGATTTTGGTTTTGGTGATCAGAGGTACTCCACGGAGGTTTTGATTTAGAACTGAGTGAAGTAAGGGACAGAACAGGCAGACATTCATTTGCTGAGGGGATCTGTGGCATAGACAGCATGATTTTTCAGTCGGAGGCTTCCTTATCTGGCACCTTCTCGCACTGATGGTGACAACTCTCCTGCAGTCGTGGTAGAGACAGTGTGATACTGGGGACTGGGAAGTGTTTCAGGGAGTCAGGTTAGAGCTGGCTCTCCTAACCTTCCTGTGATTTTTTTGTAAGCCACTTAATACCTGATAGTAAATTATTTCTACTTAATTTAGCTAGATGCTAAATTTGTGGCCACTGTACCATACCCAATTATAATAATTTTATTGTCATTTGTTATGCAGATAAGAAAACCAAATGTCATCGAGGTGCAGTGATGCCCATAGCACCATAGAACTTGCAACTTGCAAATGGCAGAACCCAGATTCTGACTCCAAATGCTGGGCTCTTTCCCTGTAGAGAGGTTAGAAAATATACATGACGTATGCTGCCCCTCATCTGTCAACCCATGTCCCGAAATGGGCTTAGAATCCTTAGCACAGAGCTCCAGAAAGCCACAGCCAGTTAATAGAAGGTAACATGTAGATAAGTCTACTTCAAATTTAGCTCCATATCACACAATATTTAACTACAATAAAGGAGCAAGTCCGATTTCTTGGTTCTCTTTCTACCTTTGTTTCTCAATACATTTCAGGGCCTCTTCCCAGTCAAATGCTCTCAGATGTCAGTAGTCCTGCCCCTCTGGAAAGGTGTTGTCAATCTAACGTGTTATCCTCACATCAAGGATTTTGACACTTAAAGGGTGACCTCCAAAAAAAGGCAATACTTAACCCTACAGAAGGGACTAGTAACAAAGTAAGTTTAGAATACTCGAAGGGAGATGTTTCAATAATATCTGGGTACTGGCACTTCCTCTAGTACAGCACTTTACACCCTTTTGCTCGGTAAATATTTTTTGATTGGATGCTTTTCTAATTTGTCTGCTAATGGCTGTGTGGGCAAACGCAGAAGACTTGGATTCAAAACAAAGAGCAGTATTAGGGTTAAAATGATTTCTTCCAGGGACAGCTCCCAGGGTAATATTCTAGAGCATAAATTTAGCTTGGCTGATATTTTGTGAAGGAAGTAGAGGAGTCTTTATTTATTTTGAAATGCAATAGCCAAGGATTCAGCCTTTGATTTCTCTCCAGATATGGTTGGAAGTTCTGAAAAGGTCTTCTGGGTGCCTGGATCTTGCTGCTCCAATGCGAATCTTCTTGGTGTCTCTCCTGGGTAGCTACAATCTGCCTTTGATCTCGCTCCCTAATTCTGGGTGTGTGTGTGTGCTGACATTTATAGTTGTAGACTTGTTTGCTTCCTTCTGCTTGCCTAATTGATCCCTTTTCCTGCTGGGGGTCAATACCCAAATGCTATGACTTTGGTGGTAATGCCACTCACCCCATTCTCAAAGTGAACACATGTGTGTATTATATAAACAGCGTGGTGTTATCCTCACTGCGGAACTTATACCAAAGCTGTGTGTTTTTACAAATGTATTAAATAAAATGCTGCTTAACTACATTGGTGGTTTGACAATGAGTTTAACCTTGAAGCAGCCATATTTTGACCTCATCTAGTATGAAATGGGTAAAGGAGGTGACATTTATTGAGTTTTATTTATGCTAGGCACAGTGATAGGCATTGAAATACACAAATTTCATTTCATCCTCACAATGTTTTATGAGGTGGGGATTTTTATTCTGGGGGGTGAAGTAACCCAAGGGCAAAGAGGTCTGAATCCAATTGTGACTGCCTTGTCAGGACATCAGTTTGCCTGCTGGTGGTCTAGGTAGTCCCTGGTAGACCTGCTGGAAGTAACTGTGGAGATCTGATGGCCAGGGATGGTCTTGAGTTTTACCTTCACTCTATTCTTTTATTTACATTCATTCAAGTGCAAGAAAAAGTGAACCTGGGGCGAGAAGTCATGGATTCTTGCCCAAACATTGTCATTAGCTTGCTGTTTAACGTTGAACAAAACACTCCACTTTCTGGGCCTCTCTCTTAACATCTGTTGGAATGTTTTGAGCTAAGTTGCCACTGGATCTTCCCTCCAATCCTCCTGGCTGCCTGGGAGTGGGAAACGCATCACAAAAAAGGTATTCCACTTGATCTTGGTCTTTAAGGATGTACAAGAGTTTACCAGCAAAGACGGAGAATAATAGCTTTGCCGAGAGAGAAAACAGAACGTTCATGTCTGTATGTATGGTGTGATAGGACATAGTCTTGGGGATTAGTGAGAAGTAAAGTATGCTCTATGGATAAGATACACTATGAGGTAGGGACAGAGAGGAAGTTTGGGACCCAGTTGTAAAGTGCCTGGGGATGACAATTTAAGAAGTTATAATTTCACCCTGGATGTAGGAAATCAATGAAAGTCTTTAATGTGAGGAAGTCATCGTCAGAGCTGTATTTTAAAAAAAGTTTTTCTAATAGCAGTACAGAGGATGGATTGGAGGGAGAAGAAGTGAGATGGGAAAAGCAATAGGTTTTGCATATTAATGTTCCAGAAGAAGATGATGAGGACTAAATTAGCAGAAAAACAGAAAAAAGGAATGAGTTTCTAAAGATATATATGAGAGACAATACGTTCCCTGTCATACTGATCTGAGTTATCTTGTATATTTAATATATTCTAAATGTACATTTAAAAATATGTAAGATGTTTGAAATTTAGATTCTTGTTACCATTGGCTATCCTGGTTTAATTGCAGAATATTTTTTCTTCTTTCTAAATGCATAAACACACTGGTGAGTATAACAATTCATGGAGCCATAGATTCAGCAAAATGAGATAAGTTACTGTCCAATTTTCTCATGTTCTCTGTATAAAAACCTCTAACATCTTCTGGTCCAGTAGAGGTAAAAATCATTGCCCCTTCCTTATTAAATGGAGCAAAGTAAAAGGATAAAATCCACCTGGCTTTCCTTAGTAAGTAAAGGGTCAAGTTGGTTGGTTGTTGAAAATACAAATCCACTCTTTATTGTAACTATTTGTTTCTAGGTGAAGTCCATTCTCTGTCCTAAATGAAATGGCAAAATACTCAGATTCAGCAGAAGGGAAGTAGCACGAGATAATACAAAAATAAATCTGCTAAAAGCTTTAATTTCAAGTTCTGCCTGTGGGGCATTAGTTGTGTGACCTTGGGCAAGTCATTTCAGTCTCTCTAAGCCACTCAGTTGCCTTCTTGGTAAATATAGTTCCAAGATCAGTTTCATAAAATTGTTGGGTGGCTCAAATGAAATAATATGTTTACATAGATAGTGTAAGAGAATTTTTTTTTTTTGTTAATCCATTATCTTGTTTGAATACTTTGTAAGCTTCAAATTGCTATGCAAAACTTAATTGCTACCCAAATCTGCATGCCCTGGTGGTGTGTTCATAGCCTATCGAAAACCTAGTATCTCAGACCTCCAGAGAGTCATCTTGTTTAACCTGTTTTGTAATTTGGCTCTGAAAGCACATTTTGATGGCGGATGTGGTATTAACAAATGTTCTAGAGGGGAGAGTGGTTTGCCAGGAAGCTTTGCCAATTAAAAGCAAAGTGAAAATTCAGAATTACAGAGATTTAATTTCCTGCTGAATAATTCTCCACAAGCTGTGTAAACTTCTCCTTACTGAACAAATACTCAGAATAAAATACCTTAGATGCTCTTTTCCTTTTTAATAAGAAAATGTTCATATTATTTGCATGTGGAGCCAAGGGAAGAAGAAGGTCTGGCTCTCCTGAGCTGATTTTGTATAAGTCATCAAGAATCCTGCTGTGCCCTTGACTTGTGGAGCTTGGAAGGCTGGGTGAAAAGAGCCATTTTTCAAGGGTCTTTTGCCAGCAAGAGCCCCATAGATTGTCTCTGGGCTGGGCTAGTTCCTTGCAGTCTGTTTAACGCGATACTTTTAAAAATGAATTAACCATCAGTGGAAGATGCTTTAGAATAGTGTTTGAGCACCTACAGTGAGCCAGTCCTGAGGTCAAGTGGACAGCAAAACAGACATGGTCCTTGACTTTCCAGAACATAGCTTGGAAGGGGAGTCAACCAACAGATGTTCACATACATAAATATAAAGATAAAAATTGTGATAAATGTTAATGTTAATGCATCCAAAAAAAGGCTATTTAAGAAAGGACATTTGAACTGGAACGTAGTGTAAGTGGGAGGTGTTCAGCTGCCTCCGTCATAGACGAGTGTTCAGGCAGTGGTAGTCTCTGTGCAAAGTCCCTGAAATGGAAACGGCTGGGTGTCCTTGAAAAGCTGAAATGAGGCCAGTATGCAGGAGATAGCATGAGGGAGAATGGTTCAAGAGAAAGAGAAATAGTCAGTTCCCAGATAATAAATCTCCCCTGGACCTAAGCACAGTGGGAATCCATTAAAGGGTTTAAATCAAGGGAATGGCCTGGCCAGATTGTATTTACAAAGATCACTTTGCCTGCTGTGTGGAAAACCACTGAAGAGCAAAGTTTGCAAGCAAGGAGAGTAATTAGCAAGCTCTTGTAATCATTCTAACAAGTGATGGTATTGAGGTGGACTAATGTGGTCACAGAGGTGGTTGGAGAACAGTGTGCAATTTTGAGATATATTTCACAGTCAGGATCTGCATGACTTGATTCTGAATTGGAAGTGAGAAGTGAGGGAGAAAGTTGAGACTCATAGTTGAGTCTCAGATTTCCAGCTTGAACACTAGCTGGGTGGATCATGAAGACATTTACCAACTCAGTTCCATAGAGGAAGGAAGGATTGACGGAAGACCTTAAAGCTGAGCTACAGGTCTTAACAGTCTATTTAACTTTATATTTCATATAGACTTCTTATCGAGTTTGAGCTTCCCAGCACAGTCATAGAGTGCATACTACGTAAGTCTGGAGCTTTCAGCAGAATTCAAGCTTGGAGATGTAAATTCAGCAACTCATTGGACTATGGAGAGTTTTGAAAGCCATAGTATAATGGGACTGTAGGGCATTGTCACTAAGGAAGTTGGAGCCTCCTTCTGATGACTATGTAAAAATTAATTGAAGAGATTAGGTTAAGAGGACACAGGCCATGATCAGGAAGCTCAAATCGATCATTAAGCAGTGAGAGTAATTGAGAATCAGAGCACAGACTTCTGTTGATGGGGGGGAGGGAATAAAAGCAGCTCTGTCTCTCACGTAAAACATATGATAAAATAATAAGCATGTACCATGTAACAGGCACCACACAAAGCATTTTGTAAACATTTTTCCAATGTAAACTTTTAAAAAAGTTTACATTGTTATAAAATATATATATACACATAGGTTAAGGGGTTGAATAGGTCTACAAAGGCTACTATGAAAACCACTGTTACCTCTGCCACTATTTCCAGCACCCACTCCTCATAGGCAGCCGCTTTCCATTCTTTTAGCTTTTTCTCTTGGTATTTCCATGTATGTCCTAAATAACACATTTTATGATGTTAATTCCTGATTTTTTTTGTTTGTTTGTTTCAGGCATTGTATTTTAGCTTTTCACCCTGAAAAATGAGAACTTAGCCTTTTTCTTCAGGCTCTTCCTCCAAACACAAAGGCACTGAGAGAATAGACTCTAAAGCTAGACAGTGTAGAGTGGAACGCACTTTTAAAAGCTTTCTGGTAGAGTTTGAATTGCCAGTTGCATCTCCAGGTAAAAGAGATGGCTTGATAGAATGTGAGGGCATAGCAGCAATGTCTCACCTACAGAGGACGCTTCTCACCTGGACAGGAGTGGTAGAAGGTAGTTGTGACAGTGACCACAGCACCTTGCATTTCAAACTTTTATGTCTTTGCAGTGCATTTTCCCACTGACTTTCTAAACAGCTTCTGACATTCCAGTGAAGTAGGTTGGGCAATATTATTGGTATAAATTTTTCCCTCAAAAAAGAAATTGAAGTTAAGAAAATTTGGGTGATTAAGCCAAGATGAGTGACAATTGCAGTTACAGCAATGAGAGAAATCATTGATTGATAGCTATGTTTCAATACTAAATGAACACAGTAATCTTTACATTTTTAATAAGCAGTATAGAGTACATATATGTAAGTCCATAATAAATGTGTATTTGCATATAAATTATATAGGTATTTAATAGTGTACATATTTCACTGGCTATTAAAACTGTACATGTGTATGTATATATAATATATAGCATAAATTGGTACAAGACTAGAAGAAAATATGTAAAAACTGAAATAATTTAGTTGGAAAGATCAGATTGTGAGTGGTAGCTTAAAATTATTTTTTCCCTGCTATACTGTAGCTAAGCAAATTAAAATATTTGCTAAGCAAATTAAAAAGTAGTATAAGTTAGCAGGCTAAAATAATTTTTTCTTTTCTTTTCTTTTTTTTCTTTTTTCTTTTTTTTTTTTAAAACATGGAGTCTTGCTCTGTTGCCTGGCCTGGAGTGTGGGGGAGTGATCTTGGCTCACTGCAACCTCTGCCTCCTGGGTTCAAGAGATACTCCTGCCTCAGCCTCCAAAGTAGCTGGGATTATAGGCATGTGTCACCAAGCCTGGCTAATTTTTGTATTTTTGTAGAGACAGAGTTTCGCCCTGTTGCTCAGGCTGGTCTCAAACTCCTGGCCTCAAGTGATCCGCCGGCCTCAGCCTCAGCCTTGGCCTCCCAAAGTGCTGGGATTTCAGGTGTGAGCCACCATGCCCAGCCAAAAATTCAGACTTGTTATTATAAATGCCATGGACTGCTGTTTAGAAATCCATAGGAATTAAATTGTTTTAAGAGAAATTACCAAGTGAGCATGAAAGCATAAGAAAGGGTAGGGATAGAATATTTCCTCATTTTACAGTATGCCCTTCTCAATTCCTATTTCACCATATATATAAAAATTGTAATTTTTTGGAGTATGTTAGTTAGTGAATCATGATTATTCATGAATCAGCATGTTAACTCATAGACTTACCATTGCCTGTCACACAGCCACAAGTGCACACCTGCTTAATTCACTGTGCCCTTCTGCAAGGCAGTCATGAAACTGCTAGCTGGGAGAGAGGCACAAAAAGATCTGTTGCTGTGAATTAATCATGAAGGTGATAATGCCTGGACAAGGGCATGTATGGGAAAGAGTAAGGCAATAATTTGAAGACATCTATTTTTCCCAAAGAAGTTAGTTGGAAAAATCAGTATTCTGAAAACTGCTTAATATGAGTTTTGTTTTTCAAAATTTGGGCAGTGTAGCAGGCATGCCTTTGGAAAACAATTGAATTAGCAATTGAAAGCATTGTTGAGAATGCCAAGTTTCTTCCATGTGGATGTCATGTCTATGAAAAATGCAAAGGTGGCTTGGGATGTGAAAACCTGTCTAACCCAAATCCCTGGTGAGAATATAATGCCTCCTTACTAAATATAATTAAATCAAAATATAATAATTGTATTTAATTTTATAATAATAAATTTATAATAAATCTATACTATTTTTATAGAAATAACTTTATAAAATTATAAATAAATTTGTAGTAATTAATGCAATTTCTTTTGTTAATATAGTAAGTCATAGAAGGCCAAATTGCAGCTTTCTAGCATAACCACTAGAACAGTAAATTGAAGAGGAAACAGCCTTTCTGCATCATTCCATAATGGATGTGACACACATTCAAATGGCAGTATCTACTCTGGGTGACATGGTATAACCTGCGCTCTGAATAATTCCAAGAAAATGGCTAGTTCTCCTTTTTTCTCTGTGGTATGCTCATCTCTTGCTGATAAATGCATTATTTATCCTGTAATGCTATATGAGTACTTACAAATGAATTCCACCCCCTACCTCCAAATAGCAGTATGCTACCCTCTCCACTGTGAAAATTTGATTTGGTGAGGAAGTTGATTGAAGAATATCCAAATGAAAATAATAGGTTCGAGCTTAGAATGATTAAGGAATTTTGCATTTCATCCATTTCTCTTTCTCTATTGTTTTAAAGAACAGTTTTCATCCACTTTGGATTAAAAGTTTCATGTCTTATTGATAAGTGCTTTATATCCTAATATAAAACTGATATAAAATGTGCATTTCCTTCCTCTTTGTATCAGTGATTACTGGTAAACAGTGGTCAGAAGACTTCCTTCTATGGACTCAGGCTCACTTTGTTCTTCTTATGGGCATTTTTTTTTTCCCACATTTCTACAGCGTAAGTAATGAACCTATAGGGGAGTAGATTGATGAAGAGTCACAGCATCATGCTGAATGAAATGGGTACAGAGAACTGTTCAAAGTGGGACCAGTCATCAGAAACAAGTGGCTCCTTAGGCCAGACCCCAGGACCTCCTAAACCAGAACTGAGGAGTGGTTTAGGTTTTTATGGCCCTGGGTTAGTTGAACATAGCTGTGTCACCCACAGGACAGTAGGCAGGAGTGTCTGTTCATTTTCACAACAGAACAACCAAGGGATCTTTGACTTAAGACAATCTTGAACTCTAGAGTAAGATGGCAGGGGTACCTCATTTGGCCCTGGAAGGATGATAAAGGAAGGCCATTGTATGCTCAGTAGCACAATTTCTATTCAGTGGGTAACGACCTTTGCAGCACTTTGTCCCACAGTGGGTGAGCCTTTCTCCCTTTGTTGTGGTTTTTACAATCATGGAAGAAGGCAAACTGGTGAAGAGAATTAAAATGTTCTCAGCAATTTCTCTCTCAACAGACTCTTCCAGTCCACCATTTGTCCAGCCAGTGCTATTTTCAGGGTGACTTGTGTTTGTGCTTTTTTTGGGTTTAAAATCCACAGTCTGGCCTATATCCCTGGCTATTAGCCTCTTCCTTCTTTGCTCTTCCAGCAGAAACAAAGCTGCTTTTTTTTTTTTTCTTTTTTTTAACCTCTGTGACTTCCCAGGGACAAGTGCCCAGTCACACTCCCATAGTGTGTATTGCTCTTCTATAGTAAAATTAAGATTTAATATACACACACGTACACACTTACAAGTCCTTGTCGCCGATGTTTGCAGTTTGGGAATTCAAGTTCAATTTTTTTTTTTCATTTTTTACACAACTCTCTTTGAAGGTATAATTGCCAATTACTGAAAGCCATTTTCAATTACTGATCCATTTTCTTGATCAGTCACATAAGACAATGTGTGTGTGTGTGTGTATGTGTGTATTTAAATCTGATGGGCATAGATATAATCCTCCTACCGAAGATGACTGCACACCCTCCCCCTTTTCCCTAATGCAGCTGTTCCCTGTTTACTCTCAGGGATGCACCATCCTATGCCATGCCCCTCACAGACTTGAGCATAAGCTACTGAACTTGGATTTGACCATGTTTGTAGATGCTGCAGGCTGTGGCTTATTTTGTGCCAGTTATAATTTCACAAGAAACAATTTATTTGATGTCTTAAAATACCTTGAGCAGGTATGAACGCAGTACCTCTGGCAGGACCATTTTGTGCAGAACATTGGCAAAGCTGAATGGCTTGAGAAAGGTTCAATATTTGAACTTCCTATTGGGAGAGTTGGGCTTGGCACTGTTTTTAAGAGCAACCAAGGAAGTTGGAGGAAGAAATAAAAACAAAGTTGATGATTTGAAGCAACAGGCTAAAGCTTGGGCAGTGTCATACCAGTTAAATTTTCTTCTTAAAAAATCCAAATAATTTTTATTTATTACCCACCTTTTTAAAATTACATCTCCTCTTGAATTATGGAAAGTGATACAATATACATTAAAACGTTTGGAAAATTCAGTGAAACATTAAGAAGAAAGTAAAAATCACTTGTTACCCAAATTTTAGAAGTAATTCCTGTTAACATTTTGATACTTGTCTGTGGATATTATACACACATATATATCCATGATGTGCAGCAATATTTATATGCATAATTATATTTGGTTATCCTGGTATATGTTTATATATATGTGTATAAATTTGCATTGCACATAAGTACATTCATGGTTTTGCTATGTACAATTTCAGTGCATTTGTATTAAAGATGTATTTATATATGAATCCTCTACAATAATTTTAAATAGTTAAGTAATATTCCATCTTCTAATGTATTCTAATTCAATGTTGGGCATTCATGGAATTTCAGATATTTTATTATAAAAATAATTTGATGAATATAATAGCACATTTATGTTCATTAAGGGCTCTATTTCTACAAGAAATATGGTTAGCTCAAAAGGCTTTTTTGTTTTTTAATTCACATTCTTAAATTTCCCATCAAAATTGTTCTTATTGATGTCCCAGCCAAAAAATTTATGTGATACTTATTTCTCCACAGCCTTGCTGACATTTGGTATTAACATTTGTGTTGATAATTTTGTGAGCAACACATTTGTCTTTTCTGATGATTATTGAGTTGGAATCACTTTATTCCTACTTGTTTCTTACTTTTTCACCATTTGAACACTTTATGTCTTTTACCCATTATTCTTTCGGGAAGGTTTTTTCTCAGTGTTTTGTTTATTTGTTTTTATACTCCTTATAAGACTGTAGCTCAGATATTTTGCCAGAAATGGTGAAACAGTCAGTGTTGTCTTCGATTTCACTGGGATGTGACAGACTTTCTCAATTTCATACAGAAGTGTTTTACTAGAATAAATGTCACTGTATTATAGCTCTGTTACTTAGAATGTAATTCATTCTTATACAACCAATCTTCATTACTCTTACACTGTGTATTTGTGAATTTGCTTACTTGATAAAATTTATTCGTAATCCCCAAATACTACTTGCAATGCTTTCACGGTCATTTGCAGACATGCACATCATGTGCTTACCAGCGAAAACTTTGTTTTTTTCCAGTATATTTAGTGCCACTTTTTTTTTGTTTTTGTTTTTTTGTTTGTTTTTTGTTTTCTTTTACATTTTTATGCTTTTCCTTGGTAATTTCTCCATTTAAAATGGTCTCCAAACATTGTACTGAAGTATGTCTGGTGTTCCTAAGTGCACGAAGGCTGCAAGATGATTAAGGGAGGATTGTGCATCTTAGATAAGATTATTTCTTTTTCCAGACATGAGTTGTAATGCTGTTGGCGGTGAGCTCAATGTTAATAAAAATTATATAGTGAATAAAGTGTCTTTAAACAAAGGCAGACATAAAACAAAGTTATGTACTGATGGATTCGTGAAGAAATTGCGACCAGAGGTTCACAGGGCAGAAACCTCACCATGTATTTTACTTAGGGGTACTGGTTTCTTATTCAGTGGTTCATAGCCACTTTACAGAATATAAGTACCACAAATAATAAGAATTTACTGAGGGAATCCTCCCTAACTCATTTTATGAGGCCAACATCATCCTGATACCAAAACCTGGCAGAGACACAACCAAAAAAGAGAATTTTAGACCAATATCCCTGATGAACATCGATGCAAAAATCCTCAATAAAATACTGGCAAACCGGATTCAACAACACATCAAAAAGCTTATCCACCATGATCAAGTGGGCTTCATCCCTGGGATGCAAGGCTGGTTCAACATTCGCAAATCAATAAACATAATCCAGCATATAAACAGAACCAAAGACAAGAACCACATGATTATCTCAATAGATGCAGAAAAGGCTTTTGACAAAATTCAACAGCCCTTCATGCTAAAAACGCTCAATAAATTCGGTATTGATGGAACGTACCTCAAAATAATAAGAGCTATTTATGACAAACCCACAGCCAATATCATACTGAATGGGCAAAAACTGGAAAAATTCCCTTTGAAAACTGGCACAAGACAGGGATGCCCTCTCTCACCACTCCTATTCAACATAGTGTTGGAAGTTCTGGCTAGGGCAATTAGGCAAGAGAAAGAAATCAGGGGTATTCAGTTAGGAAAAGAAGAAGTCAAATTGTCCCTGTTTGCAGATGACATGATTGTATATTTAGAAAACCCCATTGTCTCAGCCCAAAATCTCCTTAAGCTGATAAGCAACTTCAGCAAAGTCTCAGGATACAAAATTAATGTGCAAAAATCACAAGCATTCTTATACACCAATAACAGACAAACACAGAGCCAAATCATGAATGAACTTCCATTCACAATTGCTTCAAAGAGAATAAAATACCTAGGAATCCAACTTACAAGGGATGTAAAGGACCTCTTCAAGGAGAACTACAAACCACTGCTCAGTGAAATCAAAGAGGACACAAACAAATGGAAGAACATACCATGCTCATGGATAGGAAGAATCAATATCGTGAAAATGGCCATACTGCCCAAGGTAATTTATAGATTCAATGCCATCCCCATCAAGCTACCAATGAGTTTCTTCACAGAATTGGAAAAAACTGCTTTAAAGTTCATATGGAACCAAAAAAGAGCCCGCATCTCCAAGACAATCCTAAGTCAAAAGAACAAAGCTGGAGGCATTACGCTACCTGACTTCAAACTATACTACAAGGCTACAGTAACCAAAACAGCATGGTACTGGTACCAAAACAGAGATATAGACCAATGGAACAGAACAGAGTCCTCAGAAATAATACCACACATCTACAGCCATCTGATCTTTGACAAACCTGAGAAAAACAAGAAATGGGGAAAGGATTCCCTATTTAATAAATGGTGCTGGGAAAATTGGCTAGCCATAAGTAGAAAGCTGAAACTGGATCCTTTCCTTACTCCTTATACGAAAATTAATTCAAGATGGATTAGAGACTTAAATGTTAGACCTAATACCATAAAAATCCTAGAGGAAAACCTAGGTAGTACCATTCAGGACATAGGCATGGGCAAAGACTTCATGTCTAAAACACCAAAAGCAACGGCAGCAAAAGCTAAAATTGACAAATGGGATCTAATTAAACTAAAGAGCTTCTGCACAGCAAAAGAAACTACCATCAGAGTGAACAGGCAACCTACAGAATGGGAGAAAATTTTTGCAATCTACTCATCTGACAAAGGGTTAATATCCAGAACCTACAAAGAACTCCAACAAATTTACAAGAAAAAAACAAACAACCCCATCAAAAAGTGGGCAAAGGATATGAACAGACATTTCTCAAAAGAAGACATTCATACAGCCAACAGACATATGAAAAAATGCTCATCATCACTGGCCATCAGAGAAATGCAAATCAAAGCCACAATGAGATACCATCTCACACCAGTTAGAATGGCGATCATTAAAAAGTCAGGAAACAACAGGTGCTGGAGAGGATGTGGAGAAATAGGAACACTTTTACACTGTTGGTGGGATTGTAAACTAGTTCAACCATTATGGAAAACAGTATGGCGATTCCTCAAGGATCTAGAACTAGATGTACCATATGACCCAGCCATCCCATTACTGGGGATATACCCAAAGGATTATAAATTATGCTGCTATAAAGACACATGCACACGTATGTTTATTGCAGCACTATTCACAATAGCAAAGACTTGGAATCAACCCAAATGTCCATCAGTGACAGACTGGATTAAGAAAATGTGGCACATATACACCATGGAATACTATGCAGCCATAAAAAAGGATGAGTTTGCGTCCTTTTTAGGGACATGGATGCAGCTGGAAACCATCATTCTTAGCAAACTATCACAAGAACAGAAAACCAAACACCGCATGTTCTCACTCATAGGTGGGAACTGAACAATGAGATCACTTGGACTCAGGAAGGGGAACATCACATACCGGGGCCTATCATGGGGAGGGGGGAGAGGGGAGGGATTGCATTGGGAGTTATACCTGATGTAAATGACGAGTTGATGGGTGCAGTAGACCAACATGGCACAAGTATACATATGTAACAAACCTGCACGTTATGTACATGTACCCTACAACTTAAAGTATAATAATAATAAATTAAAAAAAAAAATTTACTGTATATTCTTTAGGGTCATTGGTATTTTGAATCACTGAGCATTCGTCTGTTTCTACCAGTTTCTCATGTTTTTTGAACCTTTTGATCTCTCAGCTTTTTTTGAGAGTGTTGCAAATTTGATGCCACACCAGTGATTTATTATACCTCCAATGAGAATGACCAGCCTTCTGTTTTATTGTTTTTGTGAGTTTCATCTATCCATATCTCTCCTCTCTCCGAGTATTAGTGTAAAGAACCAGGGCAAGTCTTACCAGGGCTTACCAAAGAAACATGATTATGAACTGAATGTTTGTGGATTATTTTGGTTTTCATTTTAATTCTTCAATGCATCACAAGGCATACTATACCAGAATGATATGCAGAAACGAAAATATTCTCTTCAATTTCTCCAATGTAAACAGTGCTACTGAAGAGTATTTCAATCAGCAAGATAAAGTGTAATTTTCCAGTAAAACAGAGTTATTTATATATACTCCATTATGGTCCCACTCTTAGAAACTGACGGTCAATCAGTATCCTTAAAATTAATGGATCCACAGCAACATTACTCTTTGAGTATGGAGTACAGTTGGGGGTAAGGGGCCAGGGAAGGCATCCATGATTTTCTTTTACCAAAAGAAACTCACCTTTATTGATTATTAATAGGCATTTAAGTATATTATCTTAATGATTACACACCCCAAATGGTATAGGCATTTAGATAGTGTAAGAGCTGGTCTTTGGTGGCGACAAAAGCTTATATTTGGATCTGGACTCTGGTATTCATAAAAATCATAATTGGGTGTAGTTTATAAGGTTATTGTGATCATTACATGAATTAATCCATGTAAAACATCTAAAGGAGCTTCTGACACGCAGGAAAAAATAAGTGTTACTTTTATAACTATAACCTTGATTCAGGTGAAGAAAATAAAGCCCAGAAAGATGGAGTAACTCATTCAAGGTCATACAGCAAGTACATGGAAGCACCAAGACAGATCAAGTTGGTCTGTTTTTAGATTCTTCATTTTTCCTGTACCATTTACTATTTTTCAAGACAGTAAATATTGTAAACCTATATTTGTATTATAACTGCATGCGCTGCAGGATTTCAGAAAGGCAAGCATCAGTGTCTTCAAAGTGATTACTTCTCAATCATGATAAAATTAAATGATCATGCATTTAAAAGGATTACTGGTATTATGTAAATGTTTACATACTTTCTCTGAAATGATGGGCTTCTGCTAATTTCCTCCTTCACTTTTGTGCCTGTCACCTGCTTACCCTACTGTGTAGCATGAATCTGCTATTAGTGCTGGCAGTTGAGATCTCTTTGACCTTTTCAGCTTGAGGGTTGGACTGAGGCATTTTCTCAGGAGGTAGAATTTGCTGTGCCATGATCCTGTGCTCCTTGGGGTGGATAATTCATGAAACCCATTTTGAAATCAGCTGTTCACCAAACACAGAAACTTCCTGTATGTCCCACCTTACAGATATTACAAAAGAAATCTAGTTGTTATGGAGGTATTGGAAAATGCTTCCTAAATCCTAAAGGCCATCTTCGTGGCTAATGTAGCCTTCTCCCCAGCCTTCTGACTTAATGAGCGGGGCTGTAGAATAGCCAAAAGACTACAGGCTGTAAATACCATAGTTCTGGCTACTTAATACATGAGAGACCTGAGGAAAATTACTTAATCTCTGATTAGCAAGTTTGTCATCTTGAAAATAGTCTAATGATGACTATGATTTAGAACAGTTGCACAGACTTACTGGGATAACACATAAAAGCACTCACCTACGGATTTGTATTTTAAAGATACTCTGTTTATCTTCTCATTGTGATTCCCACAGTCACGTGTGTGCAGAGCATGTTTTCTCTTTCTCAGAAGGTCTGATGAAACTGCAGCCTTTTTAAAGATTCAATGACAAAAAGAAAACCAGGATCCAGGAAGGAACTAACAGAAGGTATCACTTCAGACTAAAAGATTCTTAGGTAAAATGATGAGCTGAGAAATTTCTCCTGAATGCAATGATTGATTGCTGACTCTGATTTCCACATTTAGGAAAGTTCTTCTTGTTGTGGGAGCATAATTATAATGGACAAAGTATATAGATATGCTGTTTCTACTATCATGTAAGTTTCACACCAAGTTTCATGACTTGGACTGTATGTGCATAAAATAGAACACATCAATAATCAATGTAGTCACCTTAGTGGAAAAAAGAAAGAGGGTTTATTTTAGCCTCATGTGTTTACATATTTACACATGTATTCCAATACATGTGTAAACATGTGTAAACAAAATATTGGAACAATATTATTCCAATAATATCTCCCAAAGAACAATGTTATTGGGGAAACAATAATTCTTACACAGAATTAGAGGTTGAGCACCTCTAATCTGAAAATTGAAAATTTGAAATGCTCTAAAATCTGAAACTTGGTGAGCACTGACACTATGTCACAAGTGGCAAATTTCACACCTGACCTCATGTGATGGGTCATAGTCAAAACACAGGTACATATCACACAATTGATTCAGCATTCTCAAGGGAAAAAAAGCCCTCCCAGTCCCCTTCGGCTATGATATGTTTTTTCTGTGCATGCCCAGATTCCCCCATGCAAATATGCCCCAGAAGTGTAATAAAATGGTATGTGTGCAGGCTGGACATGCTAATGGTAGGTTCACGAGGATGATCCATATGGGGCCAAGACCTATGCGCATTACTCATTGTGGGTTTTTTTTTCTTATTCTCTTGTCTGTGGTATAAAAATGTTGAAAATGTCTACAAATATCCATATGGGTAATGATAAGAAAAGAGGAAGCATTTATGATGATGTATAGCACAGAAAGTCAAGCTGCAGGAGAAGTCGGACAGTGGTATAAATGTAAAACACCTCATAGGACAGTATGGTGTTGGAATGACCACTCTGTATGACTTGAGGAAACAGAAGTACACAGTTGTATAGTTTTATGCTGAAAGTGATGTAGAAAAATCAATGAAAAATACAACAACACTGCATAAAGCTAAAAACAAAGATCTCCGTTGTGTGTTGAAAGAGTAGATTCATCAGCATTGCAGTGAATACATGGCACTTAATTGTATACTGATCATGAAACAAGCAAAGATCTATAACAGTGAAGTCAAGATTGAAGGGAACTGTGAGTATGCAGCAAACATTGCAGAAATTTAAGAAAAGACATAATTTATTTTTTTAAGACTTGTGGTGATAAAGCATGTACTAATTATGAAACAGTAGAAAAACTGATGGATGAGTTTGCCACTGATGAAAATATGATGCCAGAACAAGTTTATAATGCAATGAAGCATCACTGTTTTGTGGTTATTGCCACAGAAAGCCATTGACTACAGCTGATGAGACATCCCCTACAGGAATTAAGGATGCCAAGGACAGCTTTACTGCTGAGATGTGCTAATGCAGCAGGCATGCCTAAGTGTAAATTGCTGTGATGGGCAAAAGCTTGCATCCTTCCTGTTTCCATGGAGTGAATTTCTACCAGTCCATTATAGTGCTCACAAAAGATATGGATCACCAAGGACAACTTTTATTTTTATTTTTCTTTGAGATAGGGTTTCACTGTGTTGCCTGGGTTGGAGTGCAGTGGTGTGATCACAGCTCCCTGGAGCCACAAACTCTCAGGCTCGAGTAATTTTTCTGCCTCAGCCTCCTGAATAGCTGGTACTATAGGCACATGCCACTATGCCTGGATAATTTTTTTGTAGAGAATTGGGGTCTCACTATGTTGTACAGGTTAGTCTTGAACTCCTGTACTCAGGTGATCCTACCACCTTGGCCCTCAAAATGCTGGGATTACAGGTATGAGCCACCAAACTTGGCCGGATATCTTTTCTTACTGTTTTCACAAACATTATGTACTAGCAGCTCGTGCTTACTGCTGGGAAGCTGGACTGGATGATGACTGCTATATTCTGTTATTACTTCACAACTGTTCTTATCCTCTAGCTGATATTCTCATAAAAAATACTTGTGTCATGTACTTTTCCCCAAATGTGACTTCATTAATTCAGCCATGTGACCAGGGTATTCTCAGATCAATGAAGAGTAAATAAGGAAACACTTTCTTGAACACCATGCTAACGACAGGGAAGAGAGGCATGGGCATAAAAGGTTTTCAAACAGTCTAGCGTGTAGGATGCCATATATGCTGTTGTAACACTTAGAGCACGACTGAAGACATAGTTGTATATGCCTTGGACAATCTCTGATTTGAGACTGTGTTTGGTAATGATGAACAATGTGGTAGCTTTGAAGGATTCTGCATTTCAAGTAAGAAAAAACACGATGTCTTACCTTCTTATGTAAGCAAATGTTATACCTTCAGAGTCCATTAGTAATCTGGAAGAAGTGGATACCAAAGAATTTTTTTTTTTTTTTGAGATGGAGTCTTGCTCTGTCACCCAGGCTACAGTTCAGTGGCGTGGTCTCGGCTCACTGCAACCTCTGCCTCCTTGGTTCAAGCAATTCTCTGCTTCAGCCTCTTGAGTAGCTGGGATTACAGGTGCCCATCACCATGCCTGGCTAAGTTTTTGTATTTTTAGTAGAGACAGGGTTTCACCACCTTGGCCGGGCTAATCTTGAACGCCTGACCTCATGATCCACCTGTCTTGGCCTGTCAAAGTGCTGGGATTACACCAAAGAAGTTTTCAACCTCGACAATGAGGCTCCAGTTGTTCATTCATTGGTTGGTGGTAAAATAGCCGAAATGGTTTTGAATGAAGGTGATTGTGATAATAGCAATGATGAAGATTACATCATTAAAACTGCAGAAAATGTGCCTGTAGACAAGGTGGTGAAAGAGTGTCATGGGCTTAGTGAAGGGCTAGAGCAGCAAGCATTCATAACAGAACAAGAAATCTTGTCAGTTTATAAAGTCAGAGATGTCTAAGACAAAAACTATTGTTATTAAGACCAGTGACTTGGGAGAAAAAATTTAAAGAGCCACCCAGCAGAATGCTTCCTCATTCCTAAACTGCTCTGATGTTTCTTTTCACCTAAAACCAAAATACAGAGTACGGTAACCTTTTAACTAAAACCCAGCATTGTAGGTGGAGACTGAAAACCTCCCTTTGCCTGTTGTCACTGTTGTCTAACAGCTGATGCAGGTACTCTGGGGATGACACTATGCTGGTTAGTTACCCTGAACACATTTTTATTTCCTGTATTAATGGTATGTTTTATATATTTATATTTACATATATATAATTTATTTTATTTATTTATTTTTGAGACAGAGTCTTGCTCTATCGCCCAGGCTGGAGTGCAATGGCGTAATCTCAGCTCACTGCAACCTCTGCCTCCTGGGTTCAAGCGATTCTCCTGCCTCAGCCTCTCGAGTAGCTGGGACTATAGACACACGCCACCATGCCTGGCTAATTTTTTTATTTTTAGTAGAGACAGGGTTTCACCATGTTGGCCAGGCTGGTCTCGATTTCCTGACCTTGTGATCCGCCTGCCTTGGCCTCCCAAAGTGCTGGGATTATAGGCGTGAGCCACTGCGCCCGGCCTGTATGTTGTATTTTTTACTGTTAAGTACTTATATGTGAATAAGTGTAAGAAGTTACTGCTTATCAGTAGCATATAAATTCAGAGTTAGGAAAAATGGTGATGCCAAACAACTACAGATCGTCCACATGGGTGTCTGAGATAGTGACACCTTTGCTTTCTGATGTGCACGAACTGTGTTTCATGCACAAAAGTATTAAAACTGTTGTATAAAATTACTTTCAATTGATATGTATAAGGTACAAAACATAAATTAATTTTGTGTTCAGATTCAGTTCTGTCTTCAAAATATCTCATATATATGCAAATACTCCAAAATCCAAAAAATTCGAAACACTTCCAGTTCCAACCATTTCATATCAGGGATACTCAACATGTGGCTGGTTTTAGAAATAGGATGTGATCCTCAAATAACTAGATAAAGATGAAGACAAGCGTCTTTCAAGAGAGTGTACTTAAATCAGAGATGTAGGAAAGAATTGCCTGTAGAATCTTAAATATATACTCATCTCTGGCATCTAGCCTCATAATTTCTTATTTGATAAATGTGGATGAGGCCTCAGTACCTGTATTTCATTTTATAGCAGCTTCATTGCTATAATTCAAGCTACCAAGTGGATTCTAGAATGCACATATGACTCTTGATTTAGGTTTGCAATATATATGTTGCTTATCCATGTTTAATATCCATTCTTTTCTATCTTGTTCTAAGATGGGGGAAGTTGATCTCTAGAAATATTTATTCCTTTGCTCCTTCCCTGTCAAAAGTTTCAGTTCCTAGGCATCCCTTAAACTCTCTAGGATATGCTAAGGTCTCCCTCCTTCAGGCCCTGGAGTTGTAATGGCTTTTCACTGCTCATGGACCAGGATATATATATTATTTCTAACCCCAGGGCACTTGGTTTTCTTAAACTCAATCAATACCTTGTGTGATTAGTTTTGTGTGTCAGCTTACTGGGAGATAGGAAAAGTTATCCTGTATGTCTGTGAGGGTGTTTCTGGGTGAGATTAACATTTGAATCCGTGGAGTAAACCAGATTAGCCTCCCTAATATGGGTGAACTTCATCCAATCAGCTGAAGGCCTGAATAAAACAAAAAGACTGCATAATAGGAAACTTCTGCTTGACTCCTTGAGCCGTGGCATTAGTGCTTTCTTGACTTCAGACTCATTCTGAAACATTGGTTCTTCCTGGGTCAGGAGCCTGCTGGCTTTGGACTGAAACTTACACATTTGGCTCTCTTAGTTCTCAGGCTTTTGGTCCCAGATGGGAATTGCAAATAGGCTCTCCTGGGCCTCCAGCTTACTGGGTGCAGATCTTGGAACTTCTTAGCCTTCATAATCATATGAGCCAAGTCATTGGAATAAATCTCATATATGTATATATACATATTATAATATAAAATTACTTTCAGGCTCTATGATTAAAGTGCACATAAAACACACACATATACACACACATATATACTATTGGTCTGTTTCTCTAGAGAAATTTGACTAATATATCCTGTAAATACTTCCTTTATTAAATTCTCCTCAAGTATCACATTTGGTGTGTAAAATGTGATGATTAGTTCTTTCAAGACCCTGTCTGATACATATACTGCGGTCCAATAAGCAATAACTAATCAGTTACTCCCTAACTTTTGTTTTGACTTTTGACCATATTATAAAAAATTCAATAAACCTATAAGAGTTGATATCATTGACATTACAAAATGATTTGTATTTCTACGCAAAAAAAAAAAAAAAAATCTACTGAGGAGTTTTACAAGAATTTTTGGAGAAATTGATTTCCTTCAAGAGGGAAGTAAGGCTTTTAAAAATAGAAATTAGCTTCTTTCTAAAAGTGTTTTGCCTTTTTTTTTTTTTCTAAGTCCTAAAAGTAAGGGTAGATTTTGCTTCTTCAACATTTATTTCCATTTGTTTGTTGTCAGCTCTTCTAGTGCAGTGGTACGTGTGGGTCTTAGTGAAAACAGCTTAATTCCCAGTAGAAAAAAAGTCCAATTGTTTTAATTTCGTTTATCACAGCTGTTAAGCAGCTCTTTTATCTTTGCAGTGGATCAACTTTTGTTGCATTTGAAATCCTTCAGAATGAAATTTAGTTCACAAAAAGAATATTGACCTTGGAACACACAGGTGCTGATTAAATGTGCAGGGTGGAGTAGGGAGATAGACTGACCACTCCATTGAGGGCTCTGGTGACTGGAGTTGTTGATCTCCTTGGAAAAAACCTGGACTGTCATCTGGGATTTTTATTGAATATTCAGCTCCTTACTCTCCCTGGTTCAACTCTAGTTGGCTTAAATTCTGTCCAGTATGAATCCCCATATTTTTCTTTATTTCTTTTTCAGAAGTGGCAAAGTTAGTTCAAGCAATGAAGGTGAGCACAGTTCTCTGAGCTTAAGTGATCAATGGTCTCTATTTGCCATATGTGTTACTGAACAGAGTTATTTTGTCTCTTTGTGTTTATTTTCTCCATACATAAAAACCTAACTTTTCTACTTCAAAGAAGTCTATGCAAAGATAGACATAGACTCTGGATATTAGAAAAAGTAGGAATTAAGCTATTATCTAATGTAAATGTTCTCATTCTGAGAGACACAGGTGGACATTAGGTGTCTGTGAACTCCTGGATTTAAATGTGTAAATGTGTGATGTGTAGGGGGAAGAAGTTGGAAAATCCAGAAAAACAACTGGTTGGTTGGTTTCACATATAGCTTTCTTTGAATCCTTCTCTTCCACATAGGAATCTAGGGATCTCCTGAGGAAAAGAAGAGTAGAATCAGGTCACATACATACACATACACATACACATACACATACACATACAAACCCTTGATGAATAAGGTTCAAGTGATATTGTCCAACCTGTATGGGATTCAAGGAGTGATAAGAAATTGGTCAGTCTATTTCCTGTTTAGAAAAAAAGGGCCTCTCTCTTGATAATTGGGGCACTCCATGCAGGCCCATCTCTGTCAACAGTAATAACCTTATTTATGACTGTTTCCTTTTTCTCTCAGTCCCTCGGTCCCTTCAACCTCTTCTTTTTCTCCAAAGTTCTCGTCTCTTTGTTTGTTTTGGCATTTCCTCTACTTCATGATTATTCTCTAGTTCTCTTCTGGAGAGGAAAAGAAAACCAGTTTTTGTACATAGAGAAGAATGAAAGGCAAGACACCAGGAATCCTGGCTTCTGGGTGAAATACCTAAAGACAACGAGACACTGAGCTTCCTTATCAACCAAATGATTAAATTATAAAAATGTCTGTTTCATGATTAACTTGATCTTAGAATACATATGCCAGCCTCTAGGAAATAATGAGAAAACATAAGAGGAGAAACATTTGTCCAGCTTTGTGTATTATTCTGTTGAAAGGTTTACCTATCTCAAAAGAATATATGACCTGAAAGGGTTTGAGTACCACTGCTTAAATGGAAAATTTTCTTGTTACAGATAAGAAAACAGGTATTCAGAAAAATGGAGAGAATTGTCCAAACTCACACAGGAAAACACAGAAAGGTAGAGCAGAGCTATAATCCACATTCTCAGACTGTGTTTGTCATTCCAGTGCTCTTTCTAAAATACACTGAAGACTCTAATATCATGTGTTAAAGGAGGATGAAAAACAATTTCTTGAGGAAGATGATTTCTTTAAGAACCAATCTACCGGGGCCTGCTGTGGGGTGGGGGGAGGGGGGAGGGATAGCATTAGGAGATATACCTAATGTAAATGACAAGTTAATGGGTGCAGCACACCAACATGGCACATGTATACATATGTAACAAACCTGCACGTTGTGCACATGTACCCTAGAACTTAAAGTATAATACAAAATTAAAAAAATATATATCATCTATTCTTCATAAAAAAATATCTAATTCATTTTCTTGTTAATATGCATTTTTCAAAATTGATTGCTAAGAAGTGAATGACTTTTTAGAGGATTTTTGGTGGGTTTATCAGAATCAGTTAAAAAAATTCTACCCATAATTGAAGGCTCTAGTTAAGCCTCATGTGCTTAACTAGAGCCTTCTCATGCTCGCTTCAGCAGCACATATACTAAAATTGGAATGATACAGCGATTAGCATGGCCCTTGCACAATGATGATGCTCAAATTTGTGAAGTGTTCCATATAAAAATATATAAAATTTAAAGTTAAAAATATAAAAATTGAAAGAAAAGAACCTATCCTTAACAATTTCTCAGGGATTCAAGTTAAGGTTCTGGTTAACAGAGGACATAGGACTTTTTCTAATAAGACCTAAGTCAGAACCCTACCTCCTTTCCCCAATTAGGGAATAAAATTTTGGAATTAGTTAGTTTTTTAGGGAAGATAGTATAAGTAATAGTTACAAATGAGCAGCATCCCAATATTTAATCCATAATGGGAACTCAAGAGTGTCATCTTTTGTCTTGAGAGCAGGGGCCAAACAATGGTTTGTAAGTGGGAGGGAGAGAGGAGAAGAGGAGAATTTCATTTTCTTTTTTCTGGCTTAAATTCCAACAGACAGACACAAATTGATAAAATATTCATTTGTTTTCCACTCATGACCCATAGTTCTATGTTTTTAATGGATGCATATTGTAATTCGCACACATAATCACAATTACAGACCTATATAGAAGCAAATTTGAAGATATTACCACTGCTAAAGCTCCTCAGTGATATCTCTTAACTCACTGATCTCTGATAAATCAGGCATCTGTAATGCTTCCCAAAGTTAGCTAATGTGCCTGTAACTACTTTTAGTGCTACTCCATTTTACAACAAAGCACTTTTTTTTTCTTAGATCATAGCTTTCATTGGAACTACTTTTTGATTGCATAAGAATCCCTAAACTAAAAAAATGTTTACTTCCCTGCTGCTTTCTATCTGCGAACCAGTTGACTAAGGCATATTTGAAACTTCCCAAACTACTACTGAGTTAGTGCCTAAGGCACATGTGTGCAGAGTGACTAGATATACTTTACCCATGCATCTGTCTGAGTATAGCTGAGTCGTACTCAAGTGATACAGGCTGGTCCTACTAAGCAAATTTATTCTGGCTAGAACTGAATGGTTCACGTATACCACTGGAGCAATGTCCAAGATTTGTCTGATTCTTCCAGCTGCCTCCAGAAATTACATGCCAACCACAATGCAATGCGATTATGCAGATCACAGAGGGCTGTCAGAATGTGACCTGGGCATCGTTTACAGAATGACTGAAATAAGATAGTTTCTTAAATGCTTCATATGACCCCACTTCTTCCTCTTTACATATAGACACCTTTTTCAGGAGTCTCTCTAACAAGGAAAGAAAGGCTTAGGCCATGACCTAATGCTTTGGTAGGAAGATCCAGGGCTGGGACGATACCACTGGTGCTCAGGGCATTGCTGGTTGACACCTCGTGATCCAGGATGACTTCTTGATTTCTCAGGAACTCTACAAATTTTATTTTAGTGTTCCTTCTAGAGATAATATAAACCCCTAATTTATCACTGTATACCTTGAATTAATATAATATCATTTCACTTATGTAGTAAGAGTCTTACAGCAATGTTTCAATTTACACTTCTATTTTTTGTACTATTGTCATGTATTTTATTGCTATAAATTATAAACCGTAGGTAATGTTATTATTTTTGCCTTCCAAGAGCCAACTGACTTTTAAAGAATTTTTTTAAAAAGAAAACTGGTTCTTAATTTTTCTTACATACTGATCATTTCCATTGTTCTTTATTCCTTCCTATAGATTTATATTTCTATCTTATATTTTATTTTACCTTTCTCTGAAGAACTTTCTTGAGTATTTTTTTGTAACGTCATGTTACAGAGAACAAAGTCTCTAAGCGTTTATCTAGGAATGATTTTATGTTGTCTTCATTGTTGAAGTATTTTTTCCCCTGGATATAGAAATGTAGGTTGACAGTTCTTTTCTCTCACCTCTTTAAAGAAAATGTTCTCTTGTTTCGTGGCCTCCATAGTTTCTGGGGAGAAGTCAGCTTTATTACTGTTACTATCTCTCCAAATGTCATGTGCTCTTTTCCCTTGGTTTCCTTTAAGATTTTTCTTTTATTTTTGTTTTTTAACAGTTTGACTATGATGTGTCTATGTGTGGTTTTCTTTGTGTTTAAACTGCTCAGGCTTCCTGGATTAGTGGTGTGCTGTTTCTGAACAGTTTTGGGAATAAAATCAGGCAAAAGTTTTTGAAGTATTTTTTATGCCCTATTACCTTTGCCCTCTCTTTCTGGGATTACAATTACATATGTGTTAAACAACTTAACACTCACCTGCTTGTCATTGAATGCTTTAATTCTTACCATTTTAAAATTATTGTTTAATGTGCTTCAATTTGAAAATTTTCTATTGACTTGTCTTCAAGTTCACTGGTATTTTCTCCTGTTGTGTCTAGTTTGCTTAAAATACCATCCAGCAAATATTTCATTTCAGTTGCTAAACCATAATTCTCAGCAAACTAACACAGGAACAGAAAACCAAACACCGCATGTTCTCACTCATAAGGGGGAGTTGAACAATGAGAACACATGGACACAGGGAGGGGAACATCACACACTGGATTGGAGCCTGTTGGCGGGTGGGGGGCTAGTGGAGGGATAGCATTAGGAGAAATACCTAATGTAGATGACAGGTCGATGGATGCAGGAAACCATCACGGCACGTGTATACCTGTGTAACAAACTTGCACATTCAGCACATGTACCCCAGAACTTACAATAAAATAATAGTTTTAGAATTTTTATTTTGTTCTTATTTAGTTTCAATACATGGAATATAGTTAGAGTATGTGAAGTTCTGTATTGTCCTGAAATTTCCCATTTTTTTGCCCATTATATTTTTTTCTATAGCTTCTATAACATATTTATCACTGTTACTTTGAAGTCCTTATTTTCTTTTTTCTTTTTTTCTTTTTTTGTAGTTAGCTATTTAATGAGGTTCTTAAGACATTTAGAACACCAATTTGTGAGGGTAAATTCCATTCATCAGGGCAAACACAGATTGCAGGTAGCCCTGGAGCTGAGGAACAGCTTTGATTTTTGGTAAAATTTGTGAGTCCACAGCTTTCTGATCAATCTCGCGCTGCTCTGTAATCTCGTATTTCTCTTTTTCTGTGTCGAAGATCTCACCTTCCTGGTGTCTGGGCTTCCACAGCTGCTGCTTCTTGAAGTAAGCATGAGTAAGACGTTTTGGGATTTTTACATTGCTGATATCCATTTTGGTTGAGGGGGCAATGACAAATTTCTGGTGTGTTCTTCACAGAGGAACTCGATTGAGGACCAGAGGTCCAGTCACAAGTAACAGGCCACTAGCCAGCTGCTTCAGGAAAACCACTCTCTTGCCCCTGTGGCTTCCAGTGAGGATGATCAGAACGGTCCCCAGGGTAATGCTGACTCGCAGTTTTCTCATGTGCTAACTGAAGGGTTTTTTCCTGTGGCTCAACAGCTTTTGAGGCACATCTTCAGTAGGATAATATCTAGGCATTTTGTGAAGTTTAACCACCCGGGTACCGCCGTTCTTGTCACCACCAACTGGTTTTGTAAGAGTTGCAAGAACCTTCTCCTTCTTTTTCTTTTCAACCTTGGATTTAGCGGCTGAGTACTTCCTCTTGTACGTGGCCTTTCTGGAATACATGGCAGATTGGGAATACCTGCCAATTCCTCTGACAAGGACAGGGTTGCGGCTGCAATGGGGCTGCCCCTTCTTGGGCTTCTTAGCCTTGAGGTTACCCTTTTTCACCTTGCCACCAGCATCAGCCTTCTTGGCTTCGGGTTTCTTCTCTTTAGTATCTGGCTTCTCAACTTTTTCACCCGCCATCTTGCAAGATGGGAAAGAGCTGAAGTCCTTATTTCTTAGCCCGATCTGGAGCACTGGGGAGCCTTTGTAGTTTTATTCTTACTAACTCTTTTTTCTTTTTATCATAGGCCATGTTTTTGCAAATCTAAAGATACTTTATCTGAATATTGTAGATTATGTGTTTTAGAGACTTCGGATCCTGTTATAATTCCCTGGGGGGTGTTCAATCTTATCTTGGGCTCCTTGGAGTCTCATCCCATGCATACAGTGTTCAGGGTCCACAAAGAATTTGAGGGAAGTTTGCATCCAGATTTTGTAGGTCCCCCTCTGTGACTCCTTTCTTTCTTAAACTTTCTTAAACTCCATTCACTTCCAGCTATGTTGGCAGGCTCACATTCCATCATCTGACTTCTGAGACCGGTAATGCCATCTATGATTTTCCTTTCGGTTCTCTGCTTTAACTGCACTGTTGAAAAGGAAATACCCTCAGCAGAACCAGAAGGAGGGTAAGAAAGGCAGGCAGCTAGGTTGTTAAGGTATGAGGAGGCATTCTTTCTCAGGGTCATGAAGAGCAGGGTCGCGACTTGACAGCATGTGCCTCCTTACATTTTACACCCCAGGTGCCTCTCATTCTTACTTTATTCTCAGCCCTGTCTGACCTTCAGAGAGAAAACTACATAAACTAGAAAAGGGAAAATAAAACTACAAAAGAAGACAAGAGAGCAAGAAAGAAACTAAAGAAACATCTCCCTTTCCTAATAAAAATCTACTTTAAAAACCTCATTATATATCCATGTATCTATACAGCGCGCACTCTCGCTCTTACGTTCACTCGCGCTCTCCTCTCTTTGTCTCTCTCTCTCTCTCCCCCTCCCCCTCTCCCCCTCCCCCCCCTTCTCTCTCCACAAACAGAAAGAGAGCTGAGGGAGACTATGAATTAGAGATTTCAGTGGATTTGGGGCAAAAGAAAGCAGTTGGATAAGTGGGACATGTCTTGAATTTTGCAGAAAGCTGAAATGCATTCCAGGGCCTTTAGAGAAAATGAAAATTAGAAGTAAGGCTATTTGAATCATAGAACCCTGAAAAAGCTGGGCAGGAAGGAGTGAGAGACACCACTAAAATTAGGGGGTAGGAAGTCTGTGTAATAATTAGTTAAACCTTAGCATCCCTTCTGCTTTCCCAAATAGATGATCATTTTTCTAAATACTTCAGAAGACACAGGATGTTATTCCTATGGAGAGGTGAGGATGCCCTGTCTTTGGCCAGAGGTTAAGCACTGTATAAGAAGTAAGAGGATTGAAAGAACATATATCTCTAGTGGGGATGTTCTTGGCCCTCTTTTAATACTCTTCATCCAGCATGCTGGCAGCCAGCCTTACATATCTCTTGGCAAGGAGCTGGAAGATTCTTCTCTGGAGAAGCTGGTCCAAGAGGAACGCCTACAGATAGTAACATTTGAAAATATTCCAATGAGATGGTGGGGACCTGGCCAGATTTACAACAACAATCTGAGACCTAAACCCACTTATCTCAGAAACTAATAAACCAAATAGGAGAGAAAAAAAAAGACTTCAATTATATGAGAAACAAGTGAGATACATAACATCTTGTATTTAATAAACTGAGACTAAGCAAAAATTGTACTATTAATAAAATTCTACTGTGTTAGGCCCCAAAGAAAAATAATCTCCATAAATTTCCATAAAGGAAAATTTTTATAGACAACATTTAGCTATAAAACAGGAAATTATAAATTACTAATAAAAACTTCTTGGTTGCAAGCAACAGAACTTACTATGACTCTTTTAAGCAGTGGAGAAGTACATTGGAAAGATAGCAGGGGGCTTACAGAATCAACTATAGGCTGGAGAACCAGGCAAGATGCAAGAAAGTCCAAGTCAGACATCAGGAAAGTTGGCCAAGGTCTAGTTCAGATGTCACATCGTGCATTGCTATTATTAGACACTTGCCACTACTGGAGTCTTGCTGCAGCCCTCACCTCTGGACTCTATACATCATTGCCCTTACCACTGTAAACAGTTCAACTGTCCCTATGCTTTTTTCCTCCTTCCATATTCAAAATCTAGGACAAGAGCATTGAATTGGCTAAGTCTAAGTCATGGCCATTCCATAACTATCCTGAGGTGAGCAGAGAAAATGACAAGGCCATTCCACTGGGACCCACACAACATGTGCTAACCTGAAAATTAAAGGGGTGATTGGATGCTAGGTAGCACAAAACAACAAGCATGCAATATTAAACATAACAAAATAAAATAAAGATAAATGCCCTGTACTATCCATGTGAATTTTAAAAAATAAAATTTAAATAATTCAATGGATAAATAAATGTTTATTATTTGGGAAAAATGAAAATGTGAGCAGAACATCAAAACCGATGAAGAAATACAGCCCTGTGTCACTTAATGAGGGGATACATTCTGATAAATGTGGCATTAGGCAATGTTGTTACTGTGCCAACATCATAAATACAAACCTAGATGCTGTAGCCTACTGCACACCTAGGCTACAAAACTGTGCAGCATGTTACTGTACTGAACACTGTGGGCAATTATAACACAAGGTAAGTATATGTGTATCAAGCAACTTCTAAACATAAAAAATGTACAGTAAAAACATGATGTGTTAATGTTATTGGAACCATGGTTTTATATGTGGTCTGTCATTGACTGAAACATCATTGTTTGGTGCATGACTGTATTTAGAGTCCAGTTTTTAACAAAATGCATATATTAGGAAAATGAAGATAAAGCATATCACTCCACAAGCCAAAAAAAAAAAAACAAAAACCGCTATCTCAGGAAGAGACAGAAAACCTGAAGATATTAAGAAAAATGGAAAACAGAAAACATAATTGTACATTCATTACCCTAAGGAGGCAATCAATCCCAAATTATTGGAAAGAAGAGTCCTATCAAATCTTTTAGGAACAGAGAATTCTATTGACACTATTCAAATGGAAAAGAAAGTTCCCTAAATCATTCTATGTGGCTTATGTGGTTATATAACTCGCATGAAAATAACTGGATGAGAATAGCATAAAGAAAAAATAGATCAATTTCACTGTGAGCATCAATGCAAAAAATATGAGTGTGCTATTTTCAAATTAAATGCAATAATAGATTAACAGAATAACCACATTCTAAGCTTGGCTTATCCCAGGATTGCAAGAATGATTCAACAACTGGAATCTATTACTCGAAATTAACATATTAATTGAAAAAACAAACACATTATATTATCTTCTCATAGACACCACAAGGGTTTTGATAGCATTTAACATTCATTTCTGATTTTAAAAACCTCATCAAGTTAAAAATAGAAAACAGGCCTTCAGGCTGATAAAACTCTGTATCACAAAATTACAGTACACATCCTAACAATTACTGAAACACTAAACATCCCTTAGAAAGTCAGTGTGGCAGACAATATTAGTTGTCTACTCATTATTCATTACCCATTTTTTTGCTAGCAAAATATCAATGTCCTTTCTAGGGATCAAGGTCTAGTTGAATGCTCATTTTCTCAGCCTCTGTGGCTGTTAGGGCTGATCATATAATCAAGTTCTGTTTGCTTAATTGTGGGTGGAAGTCTCCTGTGCGTTCTGAGAATGTGTCTTTCACTTTCTTGATAAAACGTGGTACCAGACGGTCCCTACTTGTCTTTCATCTTTTTGCCTTGATTATGAGAAAAAGCCATGCTGCAACCAAAAAGTAAGAAGCCTGAAGGATAAAAACCAACATAGTAAAGATGATGCAGAGAAAAATATAAACAGCTTGACTCAGTTTTGGCAGTTTTATTAAGCAGTTGTATCATAACCAGCAACTTATGGACTCCTAATTATAAAAGAAGAGAGCAGAGAGGGAAGGGAAACTTTAGTTAAGTTAATCATAGCAGAAACATTTCTAACGGAAATACCCAGAAACAAGACAAGAATGCTTGCCATACCCAACACTATTTAGTGGTGTATATTACAGCCAATATAGTAAGAAGAGAATCATTGAATAAAATCTACAGGGACCGGCAAAGAGGCCAATTTCCACTTTTAGTGAACCAATATATCTTGCTAGAAAATTCAAGAAAAATTTAAAACCAAAATAATGAAAGAATAGTAAAGTGGCTGGTTACAATATCAACATAAAATGATCAGTAGCTTTCCTAACCAATATTTGTGATAAGCAAATATAATAAATGGTCCCATTCACAATAGTAACAAAATTATAAAATAACTAATAGGAAGGGTACAAGATCTGTTTGAAGACAACCATGAAGCTGTACTAATGACTAAAGACAGATACACTATGATCCTGGAAAGAATGATTCAATGTCTTAAAGATGCCAATTGTTTAAAAAATTATTTTTAAAACTCAGTGGAACACAAAGTTAAAGTTCCTAAAACGGTGTTTTATAAAACTTGGTGAGAAGTTTTTAAAGTTCCAGAAAAAGATGAATCGGACAAAATAGGCAAGAATATTTGAAAACAACATTGAAATATGAATAAATATACCCTACCATACATCAGCATACTATAAAACCATAGTAATTAAAGCAATATGGTTTTGTCGCAGTAATCAGTTCAACAGAACTGAATAGTCAATAAAGAGACCCATGTTTATGATCAAGTTGTGCGTGTGGATGTGTATACATGTGTGTATGCTAGCTCCTATGTCTAGAGTTAAAGACAACGTGACACTTTGGAAATTTTGTTATTAAGGAAACATCATTCAAGTGGTTATATAAAAGTAAGCTACCCATTGCCCTGGTGGAGGGGTATGCAAAGGTACTGGTGAGAATATTGTTAAATTCGAATATGGGAGAAAGGCCAGACCTCTGACCTTTTCGTTTTTGTGGTTCCGTGTTGTTCTGACCTCTCTGGTGACTTGAGATTGTCTCACTCAGATCTATTGGAATCAGAAGACACCAAGAACCTCAGAAGGTGGTCATTGGGAAGGAGATTGCTTGTGAGCGGTGTGTCAGATCGGGGAGGTCTTTTGAATTGCTGACCACAGCTCTGTAGCAGAGCTTGGATCCCCAGAAAGAATGGGAACTCTTTCACACACCAACTGTGGCTGAGACTGGGAGCTCTATGGCTGTAACACTCTGGCAAACTGCTATGATTTGGACATGAGATCTGAGCATGTGAGTGTGCACTAACAGATCTGTACTGTTGGAGGGCAAAGCAGCCACTACTGCAGACTTTGGGACTCTGTACCAGTCCAGGCATAAATACAGAAGTGGACAAATGACCATCAGATTGTATAGGGATCAATGTTTAAGAGCAACACTCTGTGGCAGAGACAAAAGTGCTGATGGTGATGAACTGATCAGATGTTGCAATGCTCTCTGCCTGGTATTTGGAAGTAGGCTTGAGAAAGACCCCTTTCCCCCATGCTGTTACAATTTAATGCTAGGAAGGTGGGAGGCATCAGGAAGATACTAAGTTTTCTACTGGTAAGATATTTAAGGCTTGATGAATGGAAAAACAGATATGACTTTGTATGTTTCCCTAATTGATAAACTCACAAAGGTGCAAAAAATTATAGATAAAATTAGATGTAATCTGTATTTTCCCATTAAAATTGTAAATGGAATCACAGTACAAATGCATTGTTATGAACTTAACTGTTTACATTCCATATGTAACTTAGACATTTTCCTATATCAGTATATGCAGATATTATCTATTCTTTTAAAGTATTTTCCGAGATCTTCTTATAGGGATATATAAAAATGTATTTATTTTGCCCACTATTGATGAACATAGGGATCCTTTCTACATTTTTGCCCTAAAAAAATGCAGCAAAGAATATCTTTGCAAATATATCTTTGCATCATTGTATAATTTTATTCATAAGTTGAATTCCTGGAAATAAAATGGCTATATCAAAGTGTATGTATAAAAAATTTTAAAGCTACTGCCAAATTGCACTCTAAAAATTTGTTTTAGTTTGTAGTAGCCAAAATAATGTTTAAGTGGGCCTGTTTCTGTATTGGCAAACATTGGATATTCTCAAACACTTAAATCTTTGCCAATCTGATATATGCAAAATTGTATCTCTTTATCACTTTGTTTTGAATTTCTTAAAACATAGGCTGAGGATATTTTCAAATTTGTTGGCCATTTGTATTTCTTCGTACATGAGTTGCCAGCAGTGTTCTTTACATGTACTTTTACTGAGCTAGTATTATCATTTCTAATTTTTAAGAATTTGTTTTACTAATGCATTCTTTCCTAGATCTTAACTTTCTTCTGTCATTCTGTTTTATGTGTTTCCTTTGGAAATAGCAAAGAGCTATGTTTTAACCTAAATACAATTCTTTATTTTTACTAAGTAAATTGTATTTATGTTAATGATGACTTTTGATCTGTTTGATCCCTTTGTGGAGGGGGGGATATTACTTTATGTCACTTGATTTTATTTAAATTATGCATATCACATTTAAAATTTCATCTCCCAGCCCCCCTTTCCTTAATTAAATCAATTTTCTTTGTTTCTTCTTTGTTTCTTAAGTGGTTTGGAAAGTATACATCTCATGTATATTCAGGTAATAGTTATTCTTAAATATTTAACAGACATGTTTGAATTACCTATCAAAATGAAGAATTATAGCAGTAATAGCCTTCTCTTTTTGAACAAGAGAACTTTAGATTTTAGCCTGTTTTAACTTACTACTTTGCTAGTCTCACCCTTATCTCAGTGCACCACTCAGGTTTTGCTGAAATAATTGAAATTTTAGCTTCAGGTTGCTATTATTATTATAACTGTTTTATATTTCTCACTTCAAATTTTAAAAAGAGCAGTTAATTTCACAGACATTATGAGCAATTGTTTAGATGCACTCTGTTTTACTTGTTCATAACTTACCACTATTTCTCCTCTATCACGTCTTCTTTCTTCTTGAGGTATTTATTTCTCAGATTCAGTTTTGCTTATTTAATACAGTTTTCAAGGTCTTTACACAGAAATATATTTAGAGTGTACTCTTTTAGTTTTTGTGTATCTAAGAATATCTTTATGCCTCCTCATATGGCAAAAAGATCAGCCTTTTCTGTTTGTAACTTTTCAATGTCATTTTCCTTGACCTGAGTCCTGAGGGATGAGTTTGAATTCTAGCGTTCATGTGACTGGAGAGAGGAGACATTCCGGACAGAGGGAAGAACATTTGGAGAATTTTTAGAAGACTAATGGCCATTAGATTTACTCTTGGATATGAAGGAAGAAGAAAAGGAACATATCGAAGGTAAAAATGTAGTTAAGGAGGGAAAAACAAGAACCAAAGGTATAATATTTTATGACATAATTTTACAGTTGAAATTGGTAGAAGTGGTGACATCATATAAGAAGCCAAAATTATATAAATAAAAAGCCAAGATCAAAAAGAAGAATAAGAAGTCTAGAAATCAAAAAGAGAGTGAGAAAACTGTAGACTTATAAAGATACATAGAGAAATAGGGAGGGAGAGATGGAAAGGGAGGGAAAAAGAATTGAATTTGGCTGCAAGATGTAACTGGTAACTCAAAGAAGACAGTGAACATGAAAGCTATGGAGTACTCATTTGAAAAGCTTAGTTGAAAGGAAGGAAAGATTGAGACTGGTGTTTGGAAAAAATAATCTTCATGAAAAAATGGTGAAACAGCTGTGCATCCTGCTTCCCAGAATGTGTAGAAGATAAATCTGGACGTTTGAGGAGGTCTGATGTTGGGCTCTATCTACTTTTCCAAATCTTTCCTCACTCTCTTAATGTGTACTTAAAATAAACATTTTAAATAAAAAAAAAATCTTTCTGATGATTTCCCATGAACACCAGGAAGAAATGTAGATCCTACTACATGGGAAATATTTCTGGCTGAGGCACTAATTCCAGTCATGTGACAGCACCGACTCAGAGGAAGACTGCTCCAACAGGCCTCCTTTGCTTGTCTCTACTGACCACACACATTCATTTCCAGAGTAAAATAATTACTGAAAATACAAGACTCTTCCCAATAAATTTCCTGTGACATTCTTTGACCTCAGTTTACCCCCAAGCGAGAAATGTGAAAGTAAGAATGCCACAGAGACTGGGTTTAGCACAGCTCTGATTATCTGTCCTTGGTAGTGGAAAATATTTTCTCTCGATTTGGATGCTTGGATCTGGCCCCATGGGCTTTTTCTCTGCGATGAAGCAAGGACATCAGGCTTAGTTACGGCTGGGGTCTCCTTAGCTTATCTTAAATTGCTCAGGGATAGAGTAAATGGCATTGAGATGTCAAAAGCCAACGGGGCCATCAAGTAACAGTGTGAGTATTATATTCTGTTTTATGTGTCAGGCATTACAAAACTACTAAGCAATCTTCTACAATTTTTCCCTCTGTTTGCAAAGGAAAATCAAGTAAAGGTAATGAGTACATATTGATTCTGAGAGACAGGTATTTTAATTTTGGGAGCTACTCTATAAGATAGAGAGTTTGATATAACCTTGTCTTACCCCTGCCCCCTGATCTCTGGGCAGGGAATAGCCTGTCATTGAGCAAACACAGAGGTGATTTTGAGAACATTTTCTGTTCTGTCCTGGGGTGCTATTTCTCATTGGGTAGGTTTCCCTCCATCTCCCCAACACCACCACCTTTTTAAAGCAGTATAAATGCAAATGAATTGAGTGATTTACAGCTGCCCTCACTCATAGCAGCTGGAGAAAATTGCTTTTGTACAGAGCTGGTTCTCAGCACTCTTAGATATTTTCTGATTTTTCCACAAGCAAGCTGTGCTGACCAGGGAGAGGGGCTGGGCATAATCCTTCATTAACTTGACAGGAGAAAAGCATATGACAATGTCACAGTGTCCCAATTCTGGGCAGCATGTGAGAGGTGCCCCTGTCTCTTTAGAAGGGAGATGAAAATGGGAGAAGGTATCTTTTCCCCTGAACAAAAAGCTACAAGGAAAGAAAACATGTATTTATCTCTTATTCTGTATCAGGAACTGTGTCAAATGCTTTTATTTGCCATTGGTTATTCCTTTGAAACTCTATGAAGTAGGTGATAGTGTTCCCAATTTTTTAGATGAAGGAACATCCATAGGGAGTTTAAGATACTTCCTAAGGCCACGTGGCAACCTTCTTTCACCTATAGCAATTGCCCTGTCCTGCAGAACAGGAAAACTAATCAACAGACCGGTTGACTCCTTTGGAGGGAAGAAGGGCTGTACTAATTCAGGTCAGGAAATGACAGGGTTCATTTGTTCCAAAAAAGATTCAAAAAGAGTTGAAAAAGCCTCTCCCACTTCATAATGCACACAGTATGCATCTTCTAGGTCAATGGGCTTCAGACTTTTTATAGAAACACATTTTATGATGTGACCCCTAACCGCACATGTGCATAATGTCTCTCAAAGTTGCTTATTTGATTAGAAAATGCTGGCTGGTGCTCCACTAAATTGATTTTATGATCACTCACACAGTGATCTGTCGTTCAAAAATCACTCCCTAAACCACAAAAATGAACAAGTAAAACATTCAATCCCCACCCTCACCTAATTTTTAAAATTATTTCTCCAACTTTCTCTGATCTCATACAAATTACTCATTTCAAGACCTAATTACTCCATCCGCTTTTTTCTTCAGTCTTCTCTGATCATTGAAAGTCTTTGACCACATAGATGTATTTAGTAGAAGTTAAATCCTGGACTTACCTAATGAAAGGTTAAGTTTAGACTTGGCCTCTCAGAGCCATATATAACATCTTAATAAAAGGCACAGGCATTTGGTTTAACTTAGCTTTGTGGATTCCTCATGTCAGGACCTTAAACCACATAGCATATACTCTGATCCCTTGCTAGAAGATATCACAGATTTTTGAACTTAAAAATGCCCAATGGATGAGAGTTATGCAATGGTAGGAAGACCTAAAAGTGGAACAGAAACTGGTAACCCGTGTGGCCTGATTGATGGCTTCCAGTAACTATTTCGGTACACCCATAGGTTATCCAGAGCTCCTGGGTGCAAAGCTTAGAAGTCATGAATTATACTGTGAGGCTTATTGTGAGGTAGAAGGCTCAAGACTTCTCATCATGTTTCTTTTGTTTTTAATGATTTATGAACAGTCTTTGACCTGGGCCTCACCATTCTATTTCATTTAGAGAGTATAATAATTATAGAAGTGAACTGTAAGGCAGAAATAGTCCTATATAAATGCTACTATAAATGTGTGCCATTCTTTGCTTAAGTTGGGTCCTAGACCAAGCCGCAGAACCAAAAGGATTTCAAATGCATGTTGTTGGTGGCTCCAGAGGTTACTGGGGTTTCTGGTTTGCAGAGGCCCTGTAGGGGGCCAGGAAACAGAATCAGAAGTTCCATATTCCTCAGTGGTGAGGGTCTTATCAGACTCTAGTGCAAATCCTTTTAGCTTTTCTTCATGGAATTCCATCCATCTTATAAGCCCCACAAATAAATGTCTATTCATAAATATATTAAGTACTTGGCTTTTAGAAGCAGAAGAAAGAAAAGGGTATTAATTCTACTAATGTTTACCAGGATAAGGAATGTGAGGTACAAGCTGTGAGGAGCTTTCCCTAGATTTCTGCCTAAAGGAAATGTCCAATAAACTTATTAATGCTTGATTTCTACCTTCCTGGGGTTTTCAGGATTTCCTGGGCTGCCATCTCCTTGCTCCATCCATGTATTAATAAATCCATTGATTAATTGTACTTACCTGTTATTTATGGATACCAGATACTGGCTAGGTTCTGCTAAGGAAAAATAATTTAATCACAGTCCTTTCCTACATGTAATGCAGAGTCTAGAAGCATGAAAATAACTCTGTAGTTCAAAATAGCATTCAAATGAGTAAAAGTCTATTAGAAAAATATGGGGACAGGAGAATCCCACAAAACTTCCCAGTGACATTGCTGCCTCTGTGAGGACAGATCCTCACAGAACTGTGAAGCAGGTAACATTTATCTACCTGAATATGTTCCAGGAGTTTAGAGGATAAGAACAGGGCAAGTCCAAGCTGTCATTGATCTTTCAAGACTGGAACTATAGGAGGGCTGATTGAATGCTATTACTGATAATAATCAGAATTCAGAGTAAATGGCCCTGTGCTTTCAAATGTAATGCAGATAAAAACTAAATGCCTAAGTGATTTTTTATCATTAACACAGTCATGGCAGGCTATTTGATAAAGCTACTAGTTGTCCTGTTGTGGAAGCCCTTCTCCTAAGACACGGCAAGAGGTAGAATTGATTTTATAATCCCCCATTTACGTTTCTTTTAACCTGGACCAGAGTAACTTACCCAGGCTTGGATGTCTTCCTCATACTGGTTTCTTACAAAGGACAAACCTTATTTAACCAATGATCTGCAAATGACAGGCTTGTTCCTGCAATCTATTTTTCTTTGTTGCCTTGGAAATAGATTAATATCTAAGGGAGATGAAAACTTTCTTAGAACTGATTTCTCTTTTTTTAATCAAGAGAGATAAATAGGATGAAAAAGTATAATGCCATATGTAGAGGCATTCAAGTTCAAGAATTCCTTGAACTTTTACTTAAAACTTGATTGAATGTGAGCTCTACATGGACAAGTATCTTTGCTTTGTTCACATTGATAACTCAAGCATCTAGAACCATGCCTTACACACAGCAGATGCTCAATTATACAAACCCTTGAATCTTCAACAGTCCAGTGTGATCTTCCTCAGGGACATGAAAAAATGCAACATGGACTTAGAGTAGAAATTAATCATCTAGAGGGAATTTATGAAGCATTTATATGTACTCATTCTACATCATTAAGAAATGTTTGTTGCAAGGAAAGGCATTGAGATTGCTTTTGGGTAAAATAGGAAATAGGAATATTTTCACTTCTGAATTCCTTTCTTCTGCTTCCTTACGAAATAAGTGTCTTTTGCTTATCATCCCTTTTCCAACCCATATCCCACCATTTATTCTTGTTCCAGGGAGACATCTCTCAATCACATACTACATCATACTATGAAATTATGGTGCAAGGATAAAGAATAGGAATGTCTAATTAGGTCCAAATAAGTACATATTTTTTAGGGCAATGTTTTCTAACTTTGTTACTACTGACATTTTAGACCAGGTAATTCTGAGAGGTCCATCATGTGCATAGAAGAATGTTCAGCAACATCTCTGGTTTTCACCTACCAGATGCCAGTACCACCTCTATTTTGTCCACTTCCTCTCACCCTGTTGTAATAATGAAAAATGTCTCCAGACATTGGTCCTCTGGGGAGGGGGAGAAAAATATCCTTTTGGTTGAGGACCACTGCTTTAGAGAAATGTTTGGTTTCTCCAAGGGTATTTATCATTATCAAGCTGAATATTCTGCTAAAGGAATTTCAGAGAACTGCAATACATATAATTGAGAGGAATTTGTTAGGAGGTCTTTTGAAATGCCTTTAAGGTGACTGTTTACTTAATTTACCTTTGTGAATAGCTATAATACAAAGACTCTTTCACTCTTGGACCTCGGGTTGGGGTTGAGTAAATCAAGCATCTATGGGTTATCTGAGGACTCTTTTGATTGTATATATGGGACTGGACCTTAACTTCACATTCGTCCCAGGTGACCTTACCTCATTTTTAAGCTTGTTGGAACATATCATGTTTCTGTTCTTAATGATGACATAATGGTGATGTTCAGATTATGATATCATCATGATAACTATAATAATGAGAATAATATTGATGAATGCTTTATATGTGCCAGCCACTGTGTTAAGTGCTTGATATGGAAATAATTCACATAATTCTGTCAGCAACACTGTGATGAATGATAACAACTGTGTTGTGTAGCAGATAAAGGAGATTGTATGCTCATTGTCATCATTATTAATAGCTGACTGCAGAAAATATGTTCCTGAACAATTGATATGGGTAGAACACACTGGTAAGTAAAAGAAAATATATCATACTCTGGCTGTTCTTAAATAGTTTGTTGTATTATTCATCTTTCTGCATTGTAATTATTTGTATACAAGTCTGTCTCTCTTCACTAGACTCTTAAACCACTTGTGAGGGTCTGACTTATTGCCTTTGGTATCCCCAGTACTTACCACATAACAAGCACTTCAATGTGTATTGAATGTGTAAAGGAATGAATAAGAGCATGGAGGCTGTGCTGTGTTAAAGAGGACAGCACAAGTGAAGGAAGCTCTGCTTGTCATTTCCAGATTACTTGATTCAGCCATCAGGACTCAAAAAACACTCTCTTCCACACCTCTTGTTGTGGGGATAAGAAGGTCTTAAAGGCTTACTACATAATGCTATACTTGTGGGTCAAAATGAAAAAGAGAGTAACATTTTTGGATCACATATTATGTGTGTGAAGCCCATTCTCAATTGTCATCTCATTTTATTCTTGCATAGACCTGGATAGATGGGTATTATTTCCATCATTTTGAAAATTAAACAAGTAAGGCTCAAAAATGCTATTAAATTTATTTTCTTTCAGATTGATCACTGTTCTTACTGGAGATAGCACTTTTACTGAATTCTTTATTTATGATGCAAGATGCACATTGATCTGACCTGTATCCTCCCCCAGAAAACTCTGTCCTGAAAAATGAGTGTACATTCCAATGTGTGAACTGAATTTCATTATTGCCTTTCCCTTACTGTGGCATTCTGTACCATTCCCTTACTGTGGCATTTCATTATTGCCTTTCCCTTACTGTGGCATTCTGCTGTCTCATTGTTTTCATTCTTAAATGAGCATTGTTCATTTCTGCCATCAGACCATGTCAGCAACTACTTTGAAATCCTTAAATGAAAGACCCTGCATAAACAACAAATATGGTATTCCAGTGACAGTAAATAATCAAAAGAAAGTAACTTTTGATTACTAAAAAGTTAGTAATCAAGGGCTAAAGTGTCAAGTTTAATCCTTTGCATTCTTTTATCTCCAAGCAGAACCAGGGTGAGTGTATCTTTCCCCAAACTTCCTGAGAACCACACACTAAAGAATTGGGAATTCTGTTTAGTTCTACAGAAGAGTTAAGCAAATCACACCAGTACTCCAATGCATGGCTCCAAGGAGTCTAGGTACATCAAAGAAGATGTTCAGACCACTGAGCCATGCCCTCCAGCTGTCCTAGGAAAACATTTCTTAGACTAAAAATGAACATCTTACTTGTCATCATTGGGCATCATGTAGCTTCCAGGAAAGCAAAGGCTGGTACTTCTTTTAATTTGTTTTGCTATTGTTAAACTTTGTTCATTCTTGTGGTCTACTTTATTTGTGTGTGAGAGAGGCTTAAAAAATACATGTTTTCACTTTATCTCTCTTTTGGTATTTATTTTCTTGGGGACAATCTTATTTAAGGACAATTGGGGATTGCCCAATGGTCAGTAGAGTCATGAGACTGCTATCTAACTTTCCAGTAGGAGGATAAGGTTCAGTAACTGTTTCCTTCTGAAAACTGCCAACCTGTGGGAATTTCCAGTCCCAATTTTTAGGTGTTATCTTTAATTTTGTGGAAAATATCATTTTGGCCCTTTGATGTTCCAGAGCACCTCTACCTTCTGCTATTTCACCCTGTGTGTTGATTGAGACTTTACCAGTACAAAGATGTGACAGCTGGAGCACAGCATTAATAAAAAACAGAAAAAACATCTGAATTCGCTTAAGCCTCTGGACATCTGCCTCTTCCCTTGTGTCTAATCCAGTATGCATGCATGAGTTCTGGGTACCAGGTTAGAGAATAAAATGTCCTAGGACATTGGTGTCTAAAATATTTTCCTTCTTCATTGTATCAGAAAAGATGAAATCATTCAAAAGGCATTTTTCCCTCTGTCGACTAACAATAGTGCAATAGGAATTAGGTTAAGTTCTGAACCAGCACTTTGGTAAAGCAAATGCCCAATCAGATTCATAGCGTTGGTGACATTCCTTCCCCCAACCCTCTTTGATGGCAGTTTTGACAATGGAAACATTAGAAATATGCACCATTGCGTAAAAAGCTTTTTTATCTTGGGACCAAAAGAAATACTTTTATGGTTATAAATACACTAAAAGAAACCTCAAGAAAACCTGGAGCAAATTAGTCAATTGCTGTCAGAATGACAGAGGCTGGTATATTTGCCTTCTTACTGTCACTCCCTGGCTATAACCTTCTCAGTTCTTTTCTAATAGCTTTGCTCCACTTAACCTACAATATTCACTATATTTTTATTTTTGGATATTAGGCATTCTTTACTTTTATCATTTGACATGCTAGTTGAATATTTGGACAAAGATGATTTTTGCCCCAAAATGATATAGCGAGGGGAAGTATACCATTGCCATTTAAATCCTAGTCTTCTCTGAAAGTAAAACTGAGTGTCAATAGTATTCTCTTTAAAGAAATAAAAAATCTCTGCACATGAAATCTGCTTGCATTATCTTGAATCTTTGAGTATCTGTGGTCTCCTATCAGTTCACAAAATACATACTTGTTCTGGTATTCAAGACCCAGGAAACCACCTTCTGTTTCCAAACTGGGTGACATTGAAATTCTTTCCCCTTGCCTACTCATCTGAAATTAAAGTTTTGGAAGTTACTGGTGGCCTGACAGTGCCCATGTGGGGCAATTAATAATAGAAGACAAACACCTCTAAGGAATGCTTGCTCAAAACAACTTGGTTCCAAACGTTTTGAGGGACAGGAGAAGTCCTGGGGCTGAACATGAGTCCAACAGCATATTTTCCTGGTTGGTTGCCCTCTCACATGGCTCAGTCTGTCTTCCACTATTCTTATATTCTTTCTTTAGACCATACTCAAATGCATTGGCTTTTGGTCAGCATTATGATTCAGAGATGTTCTAAACAACAAAAACCTTAAAAATAATCAAACATATTCTGGGTAATAGTACATTTCAATGAAAACATGAAAGTTTAATAAACAAGTTTTCCTGCTGAAACTTGTCTTTCCTCCTTGCCTCCGTTGGTCATTATCTCCTTCCTTAAACATTTATTGGTTCCACTTTCTCTCTCCTTTTTTACATTGATTCTTATAAGAATCTGAGATATGCCATTATTTTGATATGGATATTTTAGATGAAAAAACTGTTCTTGTTGGGGACTTGTGACTTTTCCATCTTGTCATTGATTGACATTAAGATTTATTAGGGCTTTAGCAACAAGCTTACCCTTTAGGTTTCTTTATTAATACTAAGAAGTTCTTAATTATAATCTTATCTGAGGTATTATGCTATGTAAAGCCCAGAACACAGAGCAATTTAATAGGACCCATTGCCGCAATATGAGCATAATTATGCTCACAGATGCACTTCAACATGACCTAGTAGGGATAGAAGTTGGATTAAGAATTATAACCCAACTCTTCTTGCTCTTAGTTACTCATTCAAGAAGTATTTATTGAAAAGATAGCCCTATGTGGCCATATCTTAGAGCAAGTCCTTATGTACACACAAGAATCACATAGAAACTGTCAAACCTCCTAGACTGGATCATGGGATATGCAAAAATACAAAGACCACTTCATATCATCTCCTATCATTGTCATATGAGAAGACGACATGAAATTCAAAATATCAGTACTCTTCATGTCAAGCCTATCAGAATGAATTTGGGGAGATAAAAAAATTAGTTTAATCAAGTAGAAAATACAGGGGGAAAATCCATAATTCTTTATATATTGTGAAATTACATTGTCATTAAAGAGTAATGAAGAGATCAATATCGTGATTATGGGTCTGAGGATCCATGTGCCTACTGAAAGGCAAAAATGCTGAAGAGACTTTAATCTCTGAATGTGAAGCAAGTTTAGACTTAAGCATGTGGATATGCAAAGATAGCAGTTATATTTATATGAATTAATATTTACATTTACTTGTCTCATATGTCTAATAGACATATGTCTGTTTAGTATTATCTCTAAAAAACTTATAATTTAAATAGAGGGTGCATTGAAGAAATAAAAACAAATATACTCTCTGAGGATACAATGGTGACAAAGGTGTATGCTCTTGCTCGTGAAGTTAATCTCATCAGAGAATACAAGAGAGTAAAGGTTTTCCTTCATTAGTCCATATTTTATTGACTTAATAGGTAAGAAAAAATATAAGGACATGCAATTTGGTAGAACAGGCTACAGAACATATAAACGAAGCTGTCCAGTAAGTTCTTTTATTTCTCTGAGCCTCAGTTTCCTCATCTGTAAAAATAAAGGTGTGATTTACCTACTCTTTAAGCTTACTTCCAGTTCTACAGTCTAAGGCTATATTGGATATGTATACTAATAAAATACACAAGCACACATAAATGAAAAGAGAAGTATAAGATGATATTGTTACCCTGGGTGTAGTCAAAGGAGCAGAAGGTGGACAGTCGCTGAAAGGTGTTTATGGAGAATCCAGTGCTGATGATTCACATCACCTTCCTCATTTTAGAAAGGAGAGCTTGGAGGAGAAGCAGAATGTTCAGAGATGGTTAGAATATTTGGCCAAAAGCTGACAGGTTGATATGGAGAGAGCAGCATAGGCAAAATCAAAACTGGGTGAGAATTCTCAATGTATTTAGGGAATGGGTGAGTAAAAGAAAATGTACAAAGAAAAAGTTGGGGGAGGATGAAGCTGGAAAACTGATTATGAGAGAGTTGCAGCCGTCTTACATGTTTTGATAAGGATCTTTAATTTATCTTAGTAGACAATGGGTAAACATTAACAGTTTAAGCAAAAAGTTAAGGTAGTAAAAGATAACTGGTAAAGGAAGGATGGTTAGATTTGAATTTGTTATCTAGGTCAGGGTTGCCATAATAGTATGCTCAACTTTGGTCCACTGGAATAAAGTAAAAATATATTAGAACTAATATTTGTTATAATGCTTTATTTTTTACTTAAGAAATTAGCCTTTTGGGCCAGGTGCAGTGGCTCTCACCTGTAATCTCAGTACTTTGGGAGCCCAAGGTGGGTGGATCACTTGAAGTCAGGAGTTTGAGACCAGCCTGGTCAACATGGTGAAACCCCATCTCTACTAAAAATACAAAAAATTAGCCGGGCGCGGTGGCAGGCACCTGTAATCCCAATTAGGCAAGAGAATCGCTTGAACCCAGGAGGTGGAGGTTGCAGTGAGCTGAGATCACGCCATTGCACTCCCACCTGGCCAACAAGAGTGAAACTCTGTCTCAAAAAAAGAAATTAGTCTTTGTAATATTGCCTATACAGATTAGATGTAATATATATGCATCATTTATAAATTAATAGATATATATTGATATGTGCTCTTTTTTTAAATTGAGGGTCATGAGAAAATTAAGTTTGGAAATAGGATTTGTCTAGATAGGTGATCTTTACCTTGAGATCATTGACCCATTTTGATCTATGGATCTTCAGTCAAAATATTTCCCATTTTATGTATTTTTATTTGTTTGAAATATAAACTAAAAGGAGAAAAGACGTATTTAAATATAATATTTTAAGTACAATTTTAGCAGGTTTATAAAACATCTGAAGCCAAAATAATGAGAGTTTGATCTGTGGTTTAGGAAGTTTGGGGTGGAGAAAGTAGAAAAATTAAAGAAATATTTATACAGTCAGCAGAGATTTGTTAATAAATTGGGTTTTGTGAGTGGCGAAAAGAAGTAGCTGTGGTTAAATCTCACATTTCTCCTTTGAGCTTATGTAGAGACAGATGGTGATATTACATTAGATAGAAAAGAGAAGCATGTTTTGGGGGTATATGAGTTGGGTTTGGGATATTTTGAGTTTGTGAAATTGGAGAATACCAGCGGGAGTGAAAAGATCTGGGATTTAGGAAAACAGTGAATTTGGAGCTATATATTTGAAAATGAATTGCACATATATAATAAAATCGTGGACAAAGATGAGATTCCCCACAAACAAAAATGAAATGTCCCAAGAGCATGCGAAATGTGAGAAATGATGAGGGTTCTAGTAAAGAACCCTAGTAAAAACCACGTTTAAGGGGAGGTCAAGTAGGAGGAACGAGAGTAAGAGAGACAAAGCAGGGAAGGAAGAAGAGAACTAGAGTAATAACATCATAAATGAGTCAGTAGAGTAGACCATCTGTGAATATAAGGCCAGCATGTTCAAATGCATAGACATCAATTAGTAAGAAGCTATTAGGTTTAAGGATCCTAAAAAGAACATTCTCAAAACTTTAAAAGATGATTTGTTATGACCAAAGAATAAAAAAGTAAACAGAAAATGTAGTTTATGTTTTAAGAAGATGGATGGTAAAGGAAAGACATACATTAGGTTAGCACCTAGACAGAGAGGAAGAATCAGGTAATGTTTGTCTGTCTGTATTAAATAATTGAGCACATTATCCATGAGCTTTTAACTGTGAATCTCTGGATATATAACTCTTATTGATGGCAACTTCTCTTCACTCCCACAGCTTTATTTGATTAATGATGCTTATTCTTCAGGTCTGAGCTAAATAGTTCATTCTTTTTAGGATGTCTTCCCTGACTTCTTGAAATGGGTTAGAACTCTAGAATCTCTTTGGTATTCACCTGTAGGTCCCTCTAGCTTGTATTTCATGGAATTCATTATACTGGCCCATTGTAAGTTTTCAGTAAATGACAGCTGTTACATTGAGTCATAGGTGTCCTTGAGACTTCTAAGCAGAGCTATCAAATACATAGTCGGATTTATCATCTTGGACCTCAGAAGAAATGGCTAGCTGGAGATAAAATTTGTGGGAGACAGACAAAAAGGGACAATTGGAGCTACTGGTTTTAATAAGATCCCTAAGAAGACAGTGGGATATAAGGAAGCCTAGGATTGAGCCTTGGCCCACACAGTTAAGTAACCCTGTAATCGAAGATGATTGTCCAAAGGAAGGGAGAAGCCAATGAGTTCCAATTCCCACTTGTTTATTTTTGTTTCTGTTTCCTGTGCTTTCGGTGTCATATCCAAGAAATGGCCAAGGCCAATGTTATGAAGCCCCCTCCCCCAGCAATCTTTTCTTCTAGGAATTTTATAATTTCAGGTCTTAGGGTTTTAAGTCTTTAATCCATTTTGAGTTGATTTTTGTGTATGGTGTAAATTAAGAGTTCAATTTTATTATTTTACATGTGGACCCCTGTTTTCCTACCACGATATGTTGAAGAGACTATCCTTTTCCCATTGTGTATTCTTTATATTCTTGTTAAAGAGCAGTTGACTTTATATGCATGCATTTATTTCTAGACATTTCTCTGTTCTGTTCCATTAATCTATATGCCTGTATTTATGCCAGTATCATACACTTTTGATTACCAGAACTTTGTAATATGTTTTGAAGTCAGGAAGTGAATTGCCTTCAACTTTTTCTTTTGCTTGACTCTTTTGGCTATTTGGGGTCCTTTGTGATTCTACATGCATTTTATGATTGTTTTTTTCTATTTCTGAAAAAATAACATTGGGATGTGGATAGAAATTGCACTGCATCTGTAGATGACTTTGGGTAAAATGGATACTTTCACAAAATTAAGTTTTCCAATCCATGAACATGGAATGCCTCCCTGTCTTTGTCTTGATTAATATCTTTCAACACTACTTAGTTTTTAGCGTACAAATATTTCACCTTGTCTTAGTCTGTTTTGTATTGCTATCACAGAATATCTGAGACTGGGTAATTTTTAAAGAAAAGTTTATTTAGCTCATGGTTCTGTAGTCTGTGAGGTTCAAGGGCACTAGCTTCTGGTGAGTGCTTTTATGCTGCTAATAACATGATGTAAGGTTAAAGGGGAAGCAGGTTTGTGTGAAAAGGGACCAAACACAAGGGAAAACCATGCCTTATAACAACTTACTCTTGCAAGAACTCATTTATTACCACAAAAGTGAGAACTCATTCCTGCAAGACGGCATTTAATTTATTCATAAAGGATCCACCTCCATGACCCAAACATCTCTCACTAGACTCCATCTCCCAACACTGCCACATGCAATTAATTTTCAACATGAGTTCTGGCAGGGACAAATCACATTAGAATTATGGCACACATCTTGGTTAAGTTTATTCCTAAGCTTGTTTTGTTTTTTTTTTTTTTTTGATGTTATTATAAATGAAATTGTTTTCATTTTCTTCTTGGATTATGTTATAAATTCATAGAAATTCAACTAGTTTTGTGTGTCACTTTTGTATTCTGTAAATTTGCTGAATTTATTTACTTTTAAGAGTTTTTTGTGATATTTTTAGGGTTTTCTACGTATAAAATGATGTCACCTGTAAAAAGTCATCATTTTACTTCTTCCTTTCAGAGTTGATGGCTTTCATTTCTTTTTCCTGCTTAATTGCTGTAGGATTTCCAGTGCTATGCTGAAAAGCTTTTAAATTGTGCACATTGCAGTTGTTAGCTGTGAACTTTTCAATATGGCGTTTATTATGTTGAGGCAATTTCCTTCTATTCCAATTTTTTTTGAGGTTTTTTTTTTTTTAGTATAAAAGAGTGTTGAATTTTGCCAAAGGGTCTTTCTTCATCTATTAAGAGGATCATGTTATTTTTATCCTTCATTCTGTTAATAAGATTTATCACTTTGATTGTTTTTTGTATGCTGAGCCATCCGTGAAACTTAGGGATAAATCCCACTTGGTGATGGTGTATAATCCTTTTAATATCCTGTTGAATTCAGTTTATTGCCTTTTGCTGAGGATTTTTTTTCACCCATATTAGGAATGTTGGCCTGTAGTTTTATTTTCTTGTAGTGTTTCTGTCTGGTCCTGGTATGGGAAAAATGCTAGCCTTATAAAGTGAGTTTGGAAGTGTTTTCTCTTCTTCAAGGTTTTGGATGAGTGTGAGAGGATTGGTGTTAATTCTTCTTGAGTGTTTGGTGGAATTCACCAGTGAAGCCACCTGGTCCTGGACGTTTTGTTGCTGTTATTGTTGGGAAGGTTTTGAATATGGATTCTTTCTCATTATTAGTTATAGGTCTGTCCAAATTTTCTATTTCTTCAAAATTCAATTTTATATTTTTCTAGGAATTTATCTATTTCTTCTATGTTATCCAATTTGTGGGTGTATAATTCTTCATAGTAGTTTCTTATAATTCTTTATAGTTCTATGGCATCAGTTGTAACATCCCACTTTCATTACTGACTGTATTGATTTGAGTCTTCTGTCTTTTTTTCTTAGCTAGTATAGGTAAATTTTAACAAACTAGTCTTCATTTCATTAATTTTTTCTGCTTTTTTTCATATTCTATTTCACCTATTTCACCTGCTTTAGACTTTATTATTTCTTTCCTTCTGCTAACTTTGGACTTAGTTTGTTCCTTTTCTAGTTCCTTAAGGTGAAAATTATGTTGGTTATTTAATATTTTTCTTTATTAATGTAGGCATTTACCACTATAAACCTCCCTCTTAGTACAGCTTTATTGCATCCTGTAGGTTTGATATGTTGTATTTTAATTTTCATTTGTCTCAAGATACTTTCTAATTTACTTCTTGGTTTCTTTTTGATCTATTGGCTGTTCAAGAGCGTGTTGTTTAATTTTCACGTATTTGTGACTTTTCCAATTTCCGTCTGTTACTGATTTCTAGTTTATTTATACTGTAGTCAGAAAAGTTAACTGGTATGATTTGAATCTTCTTAGAATTTTAAAGATTTGTTCTGTGGCCTAAATTGTGACCTACAATGGAGAATGATCCATGAGCACTTCAGAAGAGTTTGTGTTCTGCTGTTGTTAGGTGATATATTCTATTTTTGTCTTCTAGGTCCCTTTCATCTAGAGTGTTGTTCAAGTCCTGTTTCCTTATTGATCTTCTGTCTGGATGTTCTTTCCATTATTGAAGCTGAAGTTAAAATCTCCTATTATTAACTGTAATTTATTTCTCCCTTCAGTTCTATTAATGTTTGCTTCATATATTTGAGTGCTCTGATGTTGGCTGCATGTCTACTTAGAATTTTTATATCTTCCTGGTGAATTGAACCACTTACCATAATATAATGTCGACATTTGTCTGTTGTGACAGTTTTGATTTACAGTCTATTTTTTCTGCTATAAGTATGGCCCTTTTAGCCTTTTTTGGTTACAATTTTCACGGAATATTTTTTCCATCTCTTTACTTCAGCATATATGTGTCTATAAATCTAAAGCAAGTTTCTTGCAGACAGCATATGGTTGAATCATATTTAAAATCCATTCAGCCTTTTCATGTCTTTTAATTGGACAATTTTATCCATTTACATTTAAAGTAATTACCGATGGGGTGGATTATTATTATATTTTGTTAACTGTTTTATGTCTCTCTCTTAGTTTTTTTGTCCTTCTCCTCTCCTGCTATCTTCCTTTGTATTTTATTTATTTGTCATAATTATGTGCTTTGATTATCTTTTCCTTTTCTTTTTGTATCTTCTATAGGTATTGTCTTTGCGGTTATCATAGGGCTTACATAAAATGTCTTATAATTATAACCATGTATTCTGAGGTGATAACAACTTTAATTACATACACAAGCTCTGTACTTTTAATTTTCCCAATCTGGAACACTTTATGTTATTGATATCACAAATTACAACTTCGTGTATTTTATACCCATTTTACATATTTTATATGCTATAGTTGTTTATACTTATTTTTAACTTCTATACCAAAACCAAAATCGATTTATGCACTATTACTGTATAAGTGTATTCTGTGTCTGTCTATATATTTACTTTTACCCTCTAGTTTTATACTTTTAGATACTTTTGAGTTTCTGTCTAGCATTTTTAATTTCAGCTTGAAGGATTCCATTTAGCATTTCTTGGAAGGCAAGTCTGGTGGCGATGACATTTCTTTATCTGAGAAATTTTTTATTTTCCCTTATTTTTGAAGCATAATATTGCTGGCTGTAATATTCTTGGTTGACAGTTTTTTTTCTTTTAGCACTTCAAATTCATTACCCATACCTCTGTTCTTTAGAGTTAGTTTTAGAGACTTATTTTATTCATTTGAATGGGCTATGTCTTCTGTTTCCTCATGTGCCTCATGACTTTGTGTTGCAATCCACACACTTTAAAAAACAGCCTTCTCTCCCAGTCTTTATGGAACGGCTTCATACAGGAAAAGACCTTTACTAATTACTCTGGCTGGAGATTATGGAAACTTGTCTTTTTTTTTTTTTTTTTTTTGTGGATGCATCTTCCCTGGATTGTGCAAGTAAATTCCTGATTTCAGAGATTTGCTGGTTTCCCTCAATGAAATTTATAATATCTTGTTCCCTCTGGTGTCTGTCGATGGTACTGCGGTTATGTGGAGCTATTGCAAATTCTTTTGTTTGCTTTCAGTGTCCTCCAGGCTTCTAAAATACACTAGATCTCATCAGTGATACAAATTGGGTGAGACATAAAACAGTTTCTTGGGTAGTTCTCCTAAAAGCTGGAATGCTGGATCTATACTCCACTCCCCTGTCCAATGGAAAGGGCCATTAAGTTGCTTTAACTTCTGTCTGTTGTACCACACATCCTCTGGAACAACAGCAAATCATCTAGGTTTCTTTTGTTCTTGGTGGCTTCCAAGCATCTAGAGTATGCCAGGTCCCATCAGCACTCTGAGATAGATGAGACAGAAGTAAGTTCCTTGGACAGTCCCCTTGAAAAACTGGAATGTTGGATGTACACTCCAACTCTTTCCCTCCCCAGGGAGAATCCAGGAGTTGGGGATGTTCTCCTGACTATTCCACACTGAGCTGGGGAAAGGGACTATGGCAAATGAGTGCATACTAGCCCAGTCTGTTGCCTTTGTTATCAGTATCGTCAACCCTGATGCCCTCTCCTGCCAGCTCTTAAATTTAAGCAAGATAGAGCCAATCCCTTGGGCAGTGCCTCAACTGCAAAGTATGAACACTGGATGTGTGATCTAGTCTTTTTTCTCCCCAGGAAGAAGTTAACACCTGGGAGTTTTCTCCCATATCAGTGCACTTTGGCAAGGGTAGGGACTATCATGAGTACTGTGAATTTTTCTACCGGTGTTGATGTGGCTGAATTTGCATTTGCCTGGGATTCAGGAGCCTCTTAACAGGTTTCTGGATTTTTCTCAGAGGGAATCAGTCTGTGTATTGTTCAGTGTATTTGCAGAGGATCTGGGGTTTCCTATTCCACATTGCTGATATCACTTCTTATTTTACTATTTATATTTGGAAAATTTTAGCAATCACTTTTTTAGGAAGCATATGATTAATATTTGATATCACTTAAAAACTTAAAGTAAAAAATATTTTAAACTGTATTTATTATTTTAACATTTATTTAGTTTTTTAAAAGTTCTTTAATTATACTGACAAATATTCCCAAATGCTTAAGGGGATTTTCTCATATAATACATTAAACTTTTTCTAAAGATTAGTTTTCCCTAAAGTCTTAACACTTTTATTTTGTATGTTATAACTTTATGAGATTTTAAAACTTAAACATCAATTATTTAATTAAACATTGTAAATTTGGAATCATAAGACTGATTAGCCACATTCATTTTATATTGCATTTAAATATCAAATGCCTATCTTTTAGGACCACAAATTCATAATTCTACTAACAATTAAAAAATGGAAAGTGATTATGTACAGCTCTTTTAAGCACTTGTTATCAGATATTTTCTCAGGTATCTTGCCCCCTACCTACCCAAATTGTAACTTATTCCTTTATGGGACTGAGCTTAATCTAGCATGACTTGGCTTTAGTGAAATGTGATGTTTTCTATTGATCAGAAATCGGTTTCCCATATCTTGAGATTGGATTTTCTCTTAGTCATGTTCTACACTTTGTGGCTTGAAAAGCAAGCTCCTTTGATTTCAGATTCTCAGGCTTCTTTTCTGCTATCAGCCAGCAGCAGGGACTTCAAGTCCCTGCCGAAGGGAATTTTGCTCTTGTAACTGGCAACAGTATCCCTGAGCTTGATCTCTTACATGGAATGCCAGTGGAATGGTTTAGGTGGTTTTGATATTTTGAAGAGTAACATTCATCATCTTTCTGGCTCTTCTGGCACTGAAGAGTTCTAAGAGTGGCCACTCTCCCCTTCTGCCCCTTCAGTGGCAGATGGACTTCAACTCCTCCAGATTGAAGTAGGCAGAGACATATCTTCAGCATACTTTACACATCTCTCTGATGTCCTTTTGAAAATCTTAGCTTACCATAAAGCTACCCATGCAGCCCCATTATATTCTTTAGTATTTCTTTTTCTTTCTTTTTAGAATTTTTTCTACCATTTTCACAAAGTTTGGTTGACATTTGTTTCAGATTCGCAATATTCTGTACACTCTTATATCATTAACCAATAATTATTTGTTGATATAAATATAAAATGAATATTTTAATTTTTGTTTCCTTTTCATGCTGATATATACAATGGACTTTAAGGCACCCTAGGAATATACCTGATAGATGTGACTTTGGCAGCTTGATCCTTCCCCTCCACATTAATTATATCATTGTTAAATTTTGTTCTTCTAAAAGTTCCTCTGGTATCATTATCTGCAGCTTCCATGTTTACAAAACCAGAGTCTTACATAAATAAAAAAATCTTTATCTCTTATCACATGTGAGATTTTCTAAATGCAGTTAATTTTTTCTCATTTGTTAAACAATCTTCGTGTATTATTTGTTCTCCTTTGCACATAAAATGCTAGTAGGTAGTTAGAAAAGCAATATAATATTAGAAAAACAATTTAGGGTAATTCTTTTTTAGCATATGTAAGATTACAATAAAAAAGATATTTCGGATTGAGCACGGTGGCTCACACCTGTAATCCCAGCACTTTGAGAGGCCAAGGTGAATGGATCACTTGAGCCCAGGAGTTTGAGACCAGTATGAGCAACATGGCAAAACCCCATTTCTACAAAAAAATACAAAAATCATCCAGGCATGGGGACACACCTGTAGTCTCAGCTACTTGAGAGGCTGAGGTGGGAGGATGACTTGAGCCTGAAAGGTTGAGGCTGTGTGAGCTGTGATCATGCCACACTGCCCTCCAGCCTGGGTGATAGAGTGACATCAAAAAGAAAGAAAGAAAGAAAGAAAAAAAGATATTTCAGAAGAGTGCCTGACTGTTCTAAAGCCATGAATTCTAAAACCATGTATTCTAAAATAAGTGCTGTCATAAGAATATGACTATTCTAAAGCCATGTATTCTAAAATAAGTACTGTAAGGCATTTATAAGGAGATGTGGTATCAAGGTGAACATGACATATCTGGCCTCCAGGAAGAAGCAAGAGTAAAGCCAGTGGAAGGAAAGTGAGATGCAGAGAAGCAGAGTAACAAGGAATATGAACAAAGACTTGAAGATCTGAAAGCATAAGGTGAGATTTGGAAAAAGTTGACCTATTTGGCTAGACTGGAGCATTTGAAGTGGGTTGATGTAAGATGTAAACCTATATGAGTTCAGGTGCAAGAGGAACAGAATCCCAGAGATGGTTGAAGTATTGATGCTTAGAGTACTGAAGCCTGAATGACACTGATCCCTGTGAAAGGAAACTTTTGGTATGTAGAGAGACCATGTGGATAAAGAACAGCTTTGGCTCTGTGATATTTAACATCACCTGGTGTTAAGCCATTTCGTTTGAGATCGCTTACAAACTGGAAACAAGACAGACTGGATGAAAGAGACTGTTCAGGGGTTTATCTGTGAACGTACTGTCTACAGCCATTTTAATAGACTCATTATGTCTTGCTTGTATAAATTTTTTAAAAAATTGTTGATCTTCCTTCTCATCCTCATACTGCTTTGCTGCCCACCTGGAAGGTTATGGTGCTCATACAAAAAGGGCTCGTGTCATGCTCAGCATCTCAAGAGCCAAAGATGGATCTTATATTAAATCTGAGTTTGGCTTGCATGGAGAGATGAAGAGATGTTCTCGTCCAAGTTTGGCAGCCGGTTAGATGTTGAGGTCCCAATGTTTCAAATGCAGCTCAAAACCCTTTAGTGTTTTGAGTTTGGCTCTTGGCAAGGCATGATTTCCTGTTTCTAAGAAAAAAGACACATGAGAGAGCCTTAATAAAGCTTCTTGGACATCAAAACAACATTTTGATGAATTAATTGTAAATGAATCAGAAACATATGGATTCATTCTCTTGAGACACACATGTTTAAAAAGAGGGGGGAAGGGTTGTTGCTCAGGGCTAAATGTGTTTTGGGTTTTATCAAATGAAGAATGCTTAGGGGAAAAAAAAGTAAAAAGGATGAATTGGAACTTCTGCTTTCTCTTTAAATAGACAAACCATTTACAGTCTTATTTGCTGCCACCTATTGTTGTTCCTGAAGAAATTCAACAGTGATGACAAATCACAACCAGCCAGGCCTCACAGTTTATATCAGTACATTGTATAGTTAGTCATAGAAGCTTGAAACCCAGGGCGAGGCTTTGGGAGTTTAGGAGAGAATAGGTTTTGTTTTCATGTTATTAACAGAGTTCAGGTCAGACTGTCTGATAAGAATTGTTTTCTCTTACAAATCACTTGTAAATCTACTAATCTTTTATCGAATACTTCTCTCTCTTAAACATCCTCTGAAATAGAGAATGGTTTTCTGAAAATTCTATTTTCAAAACAAGTGGAACCACAATAAGATATTACTTCACTTGCACTAGGATGACTATTATCTAATAAACATAAAATAACAATTGTTTTAAAGGATGTGGAGAAATTGGAGCCCTTCTGTACTGTTGGTGGGAGTGTAAAATGGTGCAGCCACTATGGAAAATAGTACCATATGATCCAGCCATCTCACTTCTGAGTATAAACACAAAATAATCGAAAGCAGGGACTTGAAACGTGCACACCCATGTTTGTAGCACTATTCTCTACAGTAGCCAAAAGGTGGAAACAAACCAGGTATCCACCCACAGATGAATGGATAAACAAAATGTAGTTTCTATATACAATGGAGTATTATTCAGCCTTAAAAAGAAATAAAACTTTGACATATGCTACAACATGGATGAACCTTGAGGACATTATGCTAAGTGAAATGAGCCAGTTCAGAAAGACAAATACTGTATGATTCTATTTCTATGAGGTACAGAGAGTAGTCAAATATATAGAAACAGAAAGCAAAATGGTAGTTCCCCAGGGACTGGCTTGGGGGAGGGGGTAGTGAGGAATTATTGTTTAATGGGTACACGGTTTCGGTTTTGCAAGATGAAAGCATTCTGGAGATTTGTTGCACAACAATGTGAATGAGCCTAACATTACTGAACTGCAAATTTAAAAGATAAGATGGTAAATTGTGTGTTATAGTTCTTGACCACAACAAAATTTAAAAACAAAACAACTAATGAAACTTTATTTGAATATTGTTGGACAGAGTAGTCTCCAGAATATGTGACTCCTACAATCTCAGGAATTTTGTCTTATGGCTCTATGGAGTATGATTTCTGGACTAGAAGAATTTGGCTTGACCTGCGAGTAGATGAATACACATGTGGGCACACATACACATGCACAAACACGTATCTCCTGCCCCAATCCCCTCATACTACAAGTTATGTGACATTTCCCAGTACATGCCACTGGTCCCAGAGACTGTGCTTAGTGTTAATTTTAATGAACCGTCACCTGGAAATTGATTTTGTGCTTGGAGGAAGGAGAACATTTTGATTTGCCAAGTTCCACTCATTTGAGGGTATTCCTATATCTGCTCATTATCATGGAACACAGGTAAATTCCCCACAAAATCACCTACATCCAGAGAATAAAGGAGAATAGTATAGCTTGGTCAAACTTCATGAATAGCATTCTCGCCACTGCATAGAATACACTTTCCCCTTGGGGTTTCTTTTCAGCATGTGCCCAGGAAGAGAAATAAGATGTATGGTTTGTGGATCATATGTCTGATTTATATTATGCCTCACTCCAAAAATGATTTGAAATTATAAGTCACAAATAAGGGAGAGTGAAAAAGAGGAGAACAAGTTGGAGCTAGGGTTAAGATTAGTATGAAAACACATGCAATAGACACTATATTATTGCTAGAGAGAGGCCATAAATTTGACTGAGTTTTCTATTAACACAAGGAGGAAAATACACATTGTAAGATTTACAGAGATGAATTTTTCTCTACCTGACAAAAAGTTATCTTGAAATAGATACACAATGGAAATCTTTGTCTGATTTTTATTCTTCATCTTAATCCAGTTCAACAAAAAATTCATTTGGTGCTACTAAGTGGCTGAAAGACCCTTGATTTACCAAGGTTGGCTACATTGGAGTGGATTCAGTCTAAGCATTATCTAATTTTTTGAAAGTGATCTGAATTTTTTATTTTCCTTTTACTTCCTCATTCTCCTCCATTTTTTATTATTAGTATCTCCTGGAAAGGAAATAAAGGTTGCATGAGAGGAGAAAAAATCAAGTATGTTATTTTTTTCTCTCTCTGTTTACCTGATTCCTGGAAAAAAAAATCTCAATTTAATCAGTACTTGATTCTTCTTGCCTAAAGTATTTGACTTGAGGTCTAAACAACGAAGTGGCTTAGGCATCTTCTCTCATCTTGATTCACTGCTAGGTCAGCAACTTGGTAGACTGGCAAAGTAGAAATGGCGTTAGATGAAGAGTTATCTGGGGCTAGTGCTTAAGTGACAAGTTAGCTTAGAATAGAATAATCTGACCATTGAAGCCTTGGCAGTGCCTCTTTGCTGGTCTTTAACTCAGGAAAGGTGAACTAGGCAGTCTCTTTGGTCTTTCTCAGCCCTGCATTATATTAGTTGTTTAATTTTTCTACTCAGAGATGACTCAAGTACATGGAAATATACTTAGGCGTAGTGTTATCTTTCAATAGTATCTATTCAATAATCTCTAGCTACAAAATGTTGATAATAAAAAGATCCCTTAAAAATGCTTCTGAGTTCTTTGGGGCAGAAGTCCAAGAAGAATGCTTTCTGTAATTAGAAGGGCAGGGGCATTGGTGAGGGCCAGGGAGAGGAGGCTGGGATGTCACCCTAGGCTGAAAATGACTACTATATACACAATGGAACTTGGCAGTCTAGATTGTTTTGGCTTTATTTCCATTCACTTAAAACAAGTCTGTGTGGGAAGGAGCTTGTGGGAAATGGGAGTGGAAGAGATATAATTTATTTTGGGTATTGTGTATTAGTCATTTTTTTGTCCACGAAGTCACCACCTGAAAGAAACAAGACAGCAATAGACGTCATTCATAAGCAATACGTTTTGTTTTAAGAGAGACTTTTATGGATGTGATTAAGCCCTGTTAAACATCCTATGCCACTGGGGCCGGAAGCATTCTCATTGTGTATTCTCACTTGTGAAATGTATGACTCAGGAAATACATGAACTTTTAAAACTATTCTGGCTGAATCCATATATGTTTTGGAAACTAGGAAAGGGCAATAGAATAATCTGATCATTGAAGCCTTGATTATGTAAAAACTGAGTCATAAATCACCCAGATAATTTCCATAATTTGCTATATCTTTTTTTTTTGAAAGTAAATAATGTTGCTTTCACATTCAAAAGCAATTTTTTTATTTAACTGTAATACTTCAAATTCTGTCCACGGTAATTTACTGGTAGGTACATTTGGAGCAATCATTATACACACATTTACAGTAATTCTTCACAATGTTGCATGTAATGGTCTTAATCTAAAACTGGTGGACAGGATTATTTTTGGAGTAACCTCAGTATTTTGCTAGAAGGAAAATAAAAGTCTTTATAAAAAGAAAGAAAGAACAAATAGCTTTTTATTAAAGTAAAGCCCTGTGTTAATATATGTATCCAGAGAACTTACTGACTAAACAGATACTGCAGAGGACAATCTGAAAGGGTGACAACAATGGATTGGGTGTGTGATGTGAGTTTTTTTCCTTTTTCAAATATGGCCATAATTATAAAATATTCCAGACTACATTGACACTCTAAATAATGAAACCCACATTTGATTTACATTTTCAAATTTAAAAACACTTTAACATTCTCTTGAGAAACAGCACATGGTAAATAACACCATTTTTTATAAACTTGAGTAAGTAGTGACCTGTCACTTCATTTGGGCATAAAAATCTCTCTTACAGCCTAGAGGTATATATGCATCACATGATGTTTGTGAAATTAGTTCCAAATACTAGATTGATTTTTTTTACAACTGGTTCTATCCACAGAGTATATAACTAAATGTAAAACACAAAAATATTTAATTTGACCTACCACGCCTGAGTTTAACAAACACTGTCATGTAATGAAGATCCAAATCCAAAGACAATGGCAAAAGCCAGAACAAATAAATGAGGCCATGTATATCCAAAAATCAAAAGAAGGCACTTAACATGACTTGTAAGTTTAATGCTTTTATAAGTCTTTTATTGATTCAAAGAAAACCTCAAGTATAATAAGTTCTTGTAGAGGATCTGAGGTTCGTTGGCAGCACATGTTATCTGGGTACTCTTTGACATACTCAAGATATAAAATTGATGAGTGACTTTGTGGAGAGTAAGATACAAGGTGCTCCTGGAAGGTCTATTTTTCTAAAGGTTTCAGGCTATCTTCTGATTGATTTTTTGTGTGTGTGCCAATCCCTCATTGTATGATACTTGAAGGTATAAACAAATCTTTGAAAGGTTCATAAACTGAGAATTGTTCAAGGACCTTTCTAAGACAGAGCTTTGATTTCCAATAATTTGTTTACCTTCACCATCTATTCTGGAAGCATTGCATGTAGTTGAATTAAAAGTATATGTCCTCTTATTTTTTTAATATTTAATTTTGTTAAAATGTACATAAAATGTACCATCTTAGTCTTTTTTAAGTGTATAGTTCAGTGGTATGAAGCCCATTCACATTGCTCCAGAACACTTTTTATCCTACAATCAATCTCCAGAATCCTTTTCATCCTCCAAGACTAAAATTCTGTACTCATTAAACAATAACTCTATATTCCCCTCATACCCTTGTCAGCCCCTATTCTACTTTGTTTTTAGGGATTTGACTATACTAGGTACCTCATATAAATGGAATCATACGGTATTTGTCTTTTTGTGACTGGCTCATTTCACTTAGCATAATGTCATAAAAGTTCATTCATGTTATAGCGTGTGTCAGAATTTCCTTCCTTTTTAGGGCTGAATAGTAATATTTCATTGTATACATAAACCACATTTTGTTTATCCATTCATCTGTTGGTAGACACCTAGGTTGCTTCCACCTTTTGATTATTGTGAATAATGCTATTATTCACAGTAGGATGTGAACAAGAGTATATAAATCTCCTGGAGACCATATCATATATTTGTTTATTATACTTTAATTTCTGGGATACATGTGCAGAAGGGGCAGGTTTGTAACATAGGTATACATATGCCATGGTGGTTTGCTGCACCCATCAACCCGTCATCTACATTAAGGTATTTCTCCTAATACGATCCCTCCCCTCGCCCCCCACCAACCGACAGGCCCTGGTGTGTGATGTTCCCCTCCCTGAGTCCATGTGTTCCCATTGTTCAACTTCCACTTATGAGTGAAAATATGCAGTGTTTGGTTTTCTGTTCTTGTGTTAGTTTGCTGACAGTGATAGCTTCCAGCTTCATCCATGTCCCTGCAAAGGACATGAACTCATCTTTTTTTATGGCTGCATAGTATTCCATAGTGTATATGTGCCACATTTTCTTTATCCAGTCTATCATTGATTGACATTTGGGTTGGTTCCAAGTCTTTGCTATTGTGAACAGTGCCACAATAAGCATACATATGCATGTGTCTTTATAGTAGAATGATTTATACTCTTTTGGGTATATCCAGTAATGGGATTGCTGGGTCTAATGGTATTTCTGGTTCTAGATCCTTGAGGAATCACCACACTGTCTTCCATAATGGTTAAACGAATTTACACTCCCACCAGCACTGTAAAAGCATTCTATTTCTCCACATCCTCTCCAGCATCTGTTGTTTCCTGACTTTTTAATGATCGTCTTTCTAACTGGTGTGAGATGGTATCTCATTGTGGTTTTGATTTGCATTTCTCTGATGAACAGTGATGATGAACTTTTTTTAAGTTTGTTGGCCACATAAATGTCTTCTTTTGAGAAGTATCTATTCATTTCCTTTGCCCACTTTTTGATGGGGTTTTTTTTTTTTTCTTGTAAATTTGTTTGAGTTCTTTGTAGATTCTGGATATTAGCTCTTTGTCAGATGGATAGATTGCAAAAAATTTTTCCCATTCTGTAGGATGCCTGTTCACTCTGATGATAGTTTCTTCTGCTGTGCAGAAGCTCTTTAGTTTAAATAGATCCCATTTGTCAATTTTGGCTTTTGTTGCCATTGCTTTTGGTGTTTTAGTCATGAAGTCCTTGCCCATGCCTATGTCCTGAATGGTATTGCCTAGGTTTTCTTCTAGGGTTTTTATGGTTTTAGGTCTTATGTTTAAGTATTTAATCCATCTTGAATTAATTTTTGTATAAGGTGTAAGGAAGTGGTCCAGTTTCAGTTTTCTGCATATGGCTAGCCAGTTTTCCCAACACCATTTATTAAATAGGGAATCCTTTCCCCATTGCTTGTTTTTGTCAGGTTTGTCAAAGATCAGATGATTGTAGATGTGTGGTGTTATATCTGAGGCCTCTGTTCTGTTCCATTGGTCTATATATCTGTTTTGGTACCAGTGCCATGCTATTTTGGTTACTGTAGCCTTGTAGTATAGTTTGAAGTCAGGTAGCGTGATGCCTCCAGCTTTGTTCTTTTTGCTTAGAATTGTGTTGGTTATGCAGGCTCTATTTTGGTCCATATGAAATTTAAAGTAGTTTTTTTCTAATTCTGTGAAGAAAGTCAATGGTAGCTTGATGGGATAGCATCGAATCTATAAATTACTTTGGGTAGTATGGCCATTTTCATGATATTGATTCTTCCTATCTATGGGCATGAAATGTTTTTCCATTTATTTGTGCCCTCTCTTATTTCCTTGAGCAGTGGTTTGTAGTTCTCCTTGAAGAGGTCCTTCACATCCCTTGTTAGTTGTGTTCCTAGATATTTTATTCTCTTTGTAGCAATTGTGAATGGGAGTTCACTCATGATTTGGTTCTCTATCTGAATAAATGACAATCTATCTGATTGTGATTTTTGCACATTGATTTTGTATTGTGAGACTTTGCTGAAGTTGCATATCAGTTTAAGAGGATTTTTGGCTGAGATGGTGGGGTTTTCTAAATATACAATCATGTCATCTGCAAACAGAGGCAATTTTACTTCCTCTCTTCCTATTTGAATACCCTTTATTTCTTTATCTTGCCTGATTGCCCCGGACAGAAATTCCAATACTATGTTGAATAGGAGTGGTGAGAGAGGGCATCCTTGTCTTGTGCTAGTTCTCAAAGGGAATGCTTCCAGTTTTTGCCCATTCAGTATGATATGGGCTGTGATTTTTCATAAATAGCTCTTATTTTGAGATACATTGCATCAATACCTGGTTTATTGAGAGTTTTTAGCATGCAAGGGTACTGAATTTTATCAAAGGCCTTTTCTGTATCTATTGAAATAATCATGTAGTTTTTGTCATTGGTTCTGTTTATGTGATGGATTATGTTTATTGATTTGCATATGTTGAGCCAGCCCTGCATCTCAGGGATGAAGCCAGCTTGATCGTGGTGGATAAGCTTTTTGATGTGCTGCTGGATTCAGTTTGCCAGTATTTTATTGAGGATTTTCGCATTGATGTTCATCAGGCATATTGGCCTGAATTTTTTTTTTTTTTTTTTTTTTCTGTCTCTGCTAGGTTTTGATATCAGGATGATGTTGGCCTCATAAAATGAGTTAGAGAGGAGTCCATCTTTTTCTATAGTTTGGAATAGTTTTAGAAGGAATGATACCAGCTCCTTTTTGTACCACTGGTAGAATTCGGTTGTGAATCCATCTGGTCCTGAACTGTTTTTTTTTTTTTTTTTGGTTGGTAGGCTATTACTGCCTCAATTTCAGAAATTGTTATTGGTCTATTTAGGGATTCTACTTCTTCCTGGTTTAGACTTTGGAGGGTTTAAGTGTCCAGGAGTTTATCCATTTCTTCTAGAATTTCTTTTTTTTTTTTTTTTGAGACGGAGTCTTGCTCTGTGCCCCAGGCTGGAGTGCAGTGGCGCGATCTCGGCTCACTGCAAGCTCCGCCCCCCCGGGTTGACGCCATTCTCCTGCCTTCCTGCCTCAGCCTCCTGAGTAGCTGGGACTACAGGCGCCCACCGCCTCGCCCGGCTAGTTTTCTTGTATTTTTAGTAGAGACGGGGGGTTTCACCATGTTAGCCAGGATGGTCTGGATCTCCTGACCTCGTGATCCGCCCCCCTCGGCCTCCCAAAGTGCTGGGATTTACAGGCTTGAGCCACCGCGCCTGGCCTCTTCTAGAATTTCTAGCTTATTTGTGTAGAGGTGTTTGTAGTATTCTATGATGGTAGTTTGTGTTTCTATGGGATCAGTGGTGATATCCCCTTTATCACTTTTTATTGCATCTACTTGATTATTCTCTTTTCTTCATTAGTTTGGCTAGCAGTCTATCTATTTTGTTGATCTTTTCAAAAATGCAGCTCCTGGATTAATTGATATTTTGAAGGGTGTTTCATGTCTCCTTATTCTTCAGTTCTGCTCTGATCTTAGTTATTTCTTGTCTTCTGCTAACTTTTGAATTTGTTTGCTCTTGCTTCTCTAGTTCTTTTAATTGTGACGTTAGGGTGTCGATTTTGATCTTTCCTGCTTTCTCTGGTAGGCATTTAGTGCTATAAATTTCCCTCTAAACACTGCTTTAGCTGTGTCCCAGAGATTCTGGTACATTGTGTCTTTGTTCTCATTAGTTTAAAAGAGCTTATTTATTTCTGCCTTAATTTTGTTATTAACTGAGTAGTCATTCAGGAGCAGGTTATTCAGTTTTCATGTAGTTGTGTAGTTTTGAGTGAGTTTCTTAATCCTGAGTTCTAATCGGATTGCAATGTGGTCTGCGAGACTGTTATAATTTCCATTCTTTTGCATTTGCTGAGGAATGTTTTACTTGCAATTATATGGTCAATTTTAGAATAAGTGTGATGTGGTGCTGAGAAGAATATATATTCTGTTGATTTGGGGTGGAGAGTTCTGTAGATGTCTATTAGTTCTGCTTGGTACACAGCTGAGTTCAAGTCCTGAATATCCTTGTTAATTTTCTGTCTCATTGATCTGTCTAATGTTGACAGTGGGGTGTTAAAGTCTCCCATTATTATTGTGTGGGAGTTCGAGTCTCTTTGTAGGTCTCTAAGAACTTGCTTTATGAATCTGGGTGCTCCTGTACTGGGTGCATATGTATTTAGGATAGTTAGCTCTTCTTGTTGCATTGATTCCTTTACCATTATGTAATGCCCTTCTTTGTTTCTCGATCTTTGTTGGTTTAAAGTCTGTTTTATCAGAGACTATGATTGCAACCCCTGCTTTTTTTGCTCTCTATTTGCTTGGTAGATCTCCCTCCATCCCTTTATTTTGAGCCTATGTGTGTCTTTGCACATGAGATGGGTCTCCTGAATTACAGCACTCTGATGGCTCTTGACTCTTTATCCAATTTGCCAGTCTGTGTCTTTTACTTGGGGCATTTAGCCCATTTAATTTAAAGTTAATATTGTTATGTATGAATTTGATCCTGTCATTACGATGCTAGCTGGTTATTTTGCCTTTTGATGCAGTTTCTTCATAGTGCCAATGGTCTTTACAATTTGGTATGTGTTTGCAGTAGCTTTTACCAGTTGTTCCTTTCCATATTTAGTGCTTCCTTCAGGAGCTCTTGTAAGGCAGCCCTGGTGGTGACAAAATCTCTCAGCATTTGCTTGTCTGTAAAGGATTTTATTTCTCCTTCACTTATGAAGCTTAGTTTGTCAGGTTATGAAATTCTGGGTTGAAAATTCTTCTCTTTAGCAATGTTGAATATTGGCCCCCACTCTCTTCTGGCTTGTAGGGCTTCTGCTGAGAGATCCGCTATTAGTCTGATGGGCTTCTCTTTGTGGGTAACCCAAACTTTCTGGCCGCACTTAATATTTTTTTCCTTCATTTTAACCTTGGTGAATCTGATGATTATGTGTCTTGGGATTGCTCTTCTTGAGGAGTATTTTTCTGGTGTTCTCTGTATTTCCTGAATTTAAATGTTGCCCTGTCTTGCTAGGTTGGGGAAGTTCACCTGGATAATAACCTGAAGAGTGTTTTCCAGCTTGGTTCCATTCTCCCCATCACTTTCATGTACACCAAGCAAATGTAGGTTTGATCTTTTCACACAGTCCCGTATTTCTTGGAGGCTTTGCTCATTCCTTTTCATTCTTTTTTCTCTAATCTTGTCTACATGCCTTATTTCATTAAGTTGATCTTCAATCTCTGATATCTTTTCTTCTGCTTGATTGATTTGGCTATGGATACTTGTGTCTGCTTCACAAAGTTCTCGTGCTGTGTTTTTTTTTTCTTTTAGCTCCATCAGGTCATTTGTGTTCTTCTCTGAACTGGTTATTCTAGTTAGCAATTCATCTAATAACCTTTTTTTCAAAGTTCTTAGCTTCCTTGCATTGGGTTAGAACATGCTCCTTTAGCTCGGAGGAGTTTGTTATTACCCACCTTCTGAAGCCTACTTCTGTCAATTCATCAAACTCATTCTCCGTCCAGTTTTGTTCCCTTGCTGGTGAGGAGTTGTGATCCTTTGGAGAAGAGGCTTTCTGGGTTTTGGAATTTTCGCCTTCTTGTGCTGGTTTCTCCCCATCTTCGTGGACTTATTTACCTATGGTCTTTCATGTTGGTCACCTTCTGATGTGGTTTCTGAGTGGATGTCTTTTTTATTAATGTTGATGCTATTCCTTTCTGTTGTTAGTTTTCGTTCTAATAGGCCCCTCTGCTGCAGGTCTGCTGGAGGTTCACTACAGATCCTGTTTGCCTGAGTATCACCAGCAGAGGCCGCAGAACAGCAAAGATTGATGCCTGTTTCTTTCTCTAGAAGCTTTGTCCTAAGGGGCACCTGCCAGGTGCCAGCTGGAGCTCTCCTGTATGAGGTGTCTGTCTGCCCCTGCTGGGAGGTATCTCCCAGTCAGGAGACATGGAGGTCAGGGACCTACTTGAGGAGGCAGTCTGACCTTTAGCAGAGCTTGAACGCTGTGCTGGGAGATCCGCTACGCTCTTCAGAGCCAGCAAGCAGGGACGTTTAAGTTGGCTGAAGCTGGGCCCACAGCCACCCCTTCTCCCAGGTGCTCTGTCCCAGGGAGATGAGAGTTTTATCCATAAGACCCTGACTGGGGCTGCTACCATTTTCTTGAAGATGCCCTGAACAGAGAGCCAGCTCATATTTTAAATAAAAATTTTATTCGTAAATATTGGAGAAGAAACAACTTTTGAGACAGTCAATCTAAAATATACACTTAATTCTTTCTTAATAAATTCTGAGTAGGTTATATAGATGAGCTGTTCCCTGAATGATCAGTGTTATGACCTCGCTTCCTTGTGAGGACTTCCTGTGTGACTCACACAAACTATATTGACCTGATATTGACCTTTCCTTTGCATTTAATGCATGAACAAAAAAAGTTATAGGTGAAATTAAATGAGATCAGTTGAGACCCCGATTTTTAAAGCAAAATCAAAACCTGTACTTGATTCTGCTTTGAGAATCATGGAATAATGGGAATGAACATTGGAATGATCTTTAAATAGATTAGATATGTTACCAATGAAGTAAAATGTGTTCTCATTTCACCTTTTAAATTTTACCTTACTGACTTAACAGCACTCCTTCCATTATTATCATTTCAGTAATTCAGTCATGCATTCTGTTACATTCATATGAATCTTTATAGAGCTCCCACTGTTTCGGGCACTTTTCTAGGTGCTCAGCGTATAGCTATAAACAATACAGCAAGGTCCTAGCCTATATAATTACTTATGTTAGATACTGACATAATAGATAATAGATTATTGCTATTTACAATAAACAATAATTCATAAATAACAAATCGCTTGGTGGAAAGTGAATAAGTCTTACAAAGGAAATAGGGTGGGCGATATTGTAGCTTGCATTTTATTGGCAGTGCAATAGAAAGTTCCTGGCTAGTTCTGAGAAGGAGAGTACCATGCTCTGATTTAAGCTTTTAAATGCCGTTCTGGCTTTTGAATGGAAAGGAGAATTTGAGGGCCCAAGAGTAAGGGCAGAATCCCAGGGACCAGTTAGGAAGCCTTGCATTAGTCTAGATTAGGAATAATAGTGACCTATCATGGGACTTCACCTTGTGCTCAATTCTCCTTAATAAACTCCCTTTCATATATACATATATTCTATTAGTTCTGTCCCTCTAGAGAACCCTAATACAAGCATATTGATAGTAGTAGTGACAGTTACACATGCCAGTTAAATTTGGGGTGTCTGTTACTTGTGGCTCTCAAGTCCCACGATAGGTCATCAGCAAGCTGAGCAGCAGGGAAGCCAATAGTGGCTCAGTCCAAGTCCCAAAACCTCAAAAGTAGGGAAGCCAACAGTGCAGCCTTCAGTCTGTTGCCAAAGATCCACGAGCCCCTGGAAAACCCCTGGTGTAAGTCCAGGAGTCCAAAAGCAGAAGAACTTGGAGTCTGATGTTCAAGGGCAGGAAGCATCCAGCATAGGAGAAAGATGAAGGCCGAAAGACTCAGCAAGTCTGCTCTTTCCACCTTCTTCTGCCTGTTCTTTTCTAGCTGCACTGGCAGCCAGTTAGATGGTGCCCACCCAGTTTGAGGGTGGGTCTGCCCCTCTCAGTCCACTGACCCAAATGTTAATCTCCTCTGGCCACGCTGTCACAGACACACCTAGGAACAATACTTTGCATCTTTCAGTCCAATCAAGTTGACAATGTTAACCATCACAATGCTTAAATGTGCTTTCGGCCATTTGTATGTGTTTTTGTTTTTTAATTCGCCTCCTGTCAGATTGCTTTATTTTTCTGGTTTAGTTTTTCCTTATCAACGTACAATAACTTTTAATATATTAAAGAAATTAAACATTTTGAGTGAGGTATAATGAGAAGCATTTATTTTTCAAATTTTAAAATTTGCCTTTAAAGTTTCTTAATGATTTTATCATACAGCTATTTTAAATTTTTATATAGTCAAATATAAAAATACCATTTTGAATTCTTTTTCAGTTTTTCCTGAAGGCGGAGGTGGGGAGGAAAGAGAGGAGCAAAAATAAATAAATAAACAAAATAACTGTTGAGTACTAGGCTTAACACCTGGTTGATGAAATAATCTGTACAACAAACCCTTAGGACACGAACTTACCTATATAAGAAAACTTCTTTTTTTTTTTTTTTTTTTTTTTTTTTTTTTTTTGAGACGAGTCTTGCTCTGTCACCCAGGCTGGAGTGCTGTGGTGGGATCTCAGCTCACTGCAAGCTCTGTCTCCCGGGTTCACACCATTCTCCTGCCTCAGCCTCCCAAGTAGCTGGGACTACAGGCGCACGCCACCTCGCCCAGCTAGTTTTTTGTATTTTTTTAGTAGAGACGGGGTTTCACCGTGTGAGCCAGGATGGGCTCCATCTCCTGACCTTGTGATCCGCCCGTCTCGGCCTCCCAAAGTGCTGGGATTACAGGCTTGAGCCACTGCGCCCGGCTAAACTTCACATGTTACCACTGAACCTAAAATGAGTTACATAAAAGAAACAATAACCCTGTCTACCTAGAGGAGACTAAGTAAATTCATATGTGTTTCTTCTATCTTAAAATATTTATTTATTATAATATTTAAACGAAATTATCTTTAATCAAAGACAATAACCCATTACCTTGATATCTATAATTCAGAGTTTGTAAACAATGTTATATTGTAGTCTGTTTTAATGTATTTTCGCCAAACACATATGTTGCACATTTTTTATATCATCTCATACTTTTTTATTTTAATAACTTCAGTATTTGTCTTTATTTTACCTATTATACTCAGGTATGCTCTTTGTGTTGGACGTTTTCAATTTTCTTCTATTACAAACAGTGTTGCTAAGACACATTGGCAATGAAATCTTTATGAATGTTCATGACTATTTCTTTAGCGTCTCCTTCTAACGTAAGTCTGTATGTCAGCAGTACTTCTGTTGTAAAACCTTGAGCAGGGTGACAGAAGAGCAATTTTGAAGTTAGATCCCTGGTCCTGCTAACTGTGTCACCTGGGCATGTCACAAACACCCTCTGTGTGCCATTTTTCTTACTTCTATAGTGTCTACCATCTATAATAGTACCTACACCTCAAGACTGTTATGAGGATTAAGTGAACTAATGTACATAGTAGCTTAAAAGAGTGTCTTGGCATTCAGTGGAAATTTATTTCTTATTATGTACTGCTGAATTGTCCTAAATATGGTGTCTGTTCACAATTTTTAAATACAGTCTTGTTATTTTATTTTTAAAATCCCATTTGGAAATTTAAAATGTTGTATTACTGTTTTAATTTGCATCTACTTAGCTTTCTAGCAAAAATGAACATTTTAAATCTATGTTAATTGCTGATATATATTTATCCATCTCTGAATTGCTTGCTTAGACATTTTCCAAAATTTCCATTGGGATATTTATTTGTCCCTTATTAAGATTTTAAAGATGTATTGATATTAACTCTTAAATGCTGCAAATATTGTCTCCTGTCAGATGTTAATTTGTATATGTGTTTTCACCCAATATTTTTTAGGGGTAGACACTGTGGTATAACACTCTTTTATAAAAATGCTTTAACACCAGCATGTTCACTAAATTGCTGGAAACTTGTAGACATTATATAAGTATACAGTTGACAGATTCAAGTTAATAAGGCAAAAGCTTGAATTTAGAATTAAATATTTTTTAATGAAAGAATATTTAGTAATATATTTTAAGTAGGATATGTGTATGAGAGAGAGAGATAAGAGAAAATTGAGTCGTCTTGGCAATTCTTGATAAGATTTAGACCATACCTAGTTGACTCTATAAACAGAGACTTCCAGGGGGCTGTCTGGAGTAGTTCTATGAAATAAGATAGGCACTTCACCAAAGCTGCAGTTGTTTCAGTGTTAAGATCTGCAAGGGGAAGTAGAGTTCCTTCCCTGGGAAGACAAGACCCAATTTTCTTGGAGACACACAGGCAGCCAGATTAAAGTCTAACCTCTTTTCCATTGGTGTGCACCAATTCAGCCGAGAGTGTGAAAATCTCTATTCCTCTCTACTATCTTTAGCTACCACTCCCTGCCATTTCATTACCACAGGAACAGTCTAGGAGGAAAAATTAAAACTTGCTTTGTTTCCTATCTTGTAAGCCTATATTTCCAGTGTAAAATCCCACTCATTTGAAGGACAAAATACCCTCTAGATCCATCTTTGAAATTTAGAAAGCTAGTCTTTATTACAGTAAGGCAAAAGTAATCCCTAAAGCTGAAATTTTAGAAAGATTTACAAATATATTCATCTTAAAAATTAATGGTTCCATTATTTATATGTTTGTCTTCAGTTCATCTGCTGCATATTTGGGCTGATGGCAAAATAAGATTCTTAACTTACTTTCAAATTAGTCAATCTTTCCAGTTCCATTAATTTGAAACACACTAATTCAGCATGCCTTCAGAATATAATATTGAAATGCATATATAAAATGAACTTTATTTTATATATTTAGTACACCAGTACACATACTGTTTTTATCATCATGAATTTGTTGTATGTTTTACTGTCTGGGAGGCTAGTAAATACCCTCTTTCTGACTCTTGTCCTTTAACACTTTATTAGCTGATTTTTCTATTCTTCCCCAAAAGAAATGTTGAACTTCTTAAGAGAAAAAGGACAAAAAAATTACAACTGTTCCAGAGGGATTTTTTCTCCTAATTTTTGAAAAATAATCTATATAAATGTGTTGAGGATAGCTGTTTATGGCATTTTCCCATCTGAGATTATTACACACATATATCATTAAGATGTTATTTTATGTCCCTGAAAAGAATATAATCATACTCTGTATATTTTGATAATATATGGATATACAAAGACTATGCATTTTTGGGTATTAATATTTTAAAATTTGAATAATCAATGAGATATGGTCTTTCTCATGTGTTCTACCAGAGAGTTACTGATAAACAGCAAGAGTACTAGTTGTCACACATGTATTTTTCATCTGGATATATGAGCACATTACCTTGGTTTAAATAGTACATTATTCTCTTTAAATTTCTAGATAGATATATATCATCTGCAGACAGGTGATGTTCCTCTTTCCTTTTCTGATAGCAATTACTTGTTTTCTGTAGAACTTACTCACCTAGCATGAACTTACAAGATACTGTTAAGTAGCTGCAGTGAAAATTAATTTACCTGAAAGTTTTGCTGTAGTGTAAGACTTTTTATCATGTTAAAGAAAAATAATCTTTAACAGTCAGGAATGGGAGTTCATTCTTATCAAATTTTAATTAAAAATGATTATTCAGTCCAGGGACAGTGTCTCACACGTGTAATCCCAGCCCTTTAAGAGGCTGACATGGGCGGATTGCTTGAGCCCAGAAGTTCTAGACCAGCCTGGGCAACATAGCGAGATCCTGTCTCTACAAAAAGTATTGAAACTAGCCAAGCATGGTGGTGCACATTGTCCCAGCTACTTGCGAGACTGAGGCAGGAGAATCACCTGAGCCCAGAAGTTGAGGCTGCAGTGAGCCATGATCACACCACTGCACTCCGACCTGGGTGACAGAGTGAAACCCTGCCTCAAAAAAAAAAAAAAAAAAAAAAAAAAAAATTATTCAGTACTGTATCCTAAGAACTCTACCTGCGTGATTCTACTGCATTCTCACCTCTATAAATCAGATACTCTTATAACCCCAGTTATACAAATTAGGATATTATAAAGAATTTTAAAAAGAAACTTTTCAAGTACTATGTTTGAAAGTGGTTACTGAGTTTCAGAATTCTACTCTTAATATCCTATGCTCTTTCCTTTTGGGACATTTATAAACACAATTGTATTATTTATCTCCTTTGATGTATCACTGTATGAATTATAGTAACTAACATATCTATTAAAATTTTTTCTTTGAATTTCCAAAACTGGCCATGCTAGTTGCTATCTACATAGTATTGGACTTAGGTTGAGAGCACTTCCAGGTAGTAAGCGAGTCCCAAAATTCTGTCTTCATTTGGCTTCTGAAACCAAACACTTCGAGGTTTTCTTTCTTGCTCACACACTAACTCTTTCAATTTTCTTTTCTGGGTCATTTTTGTCCTCCTTGTGTCCACATGTTAAATATTCCTAATGCTCAGGGCTTATATTCTTATTTTCTCAAATTATACCCTCTTTGTAGATCATCTTTTCCGGTCTTATGGCTTTAAATGTCACCTGCATGCTAATGATATTTACATGTTTCCAATTTCAGTTTATCCACTGAGCTCCAGGATTGTTTATTTAACCAACTTCTTGATTTCTTCATTTAGATTATCTAAGAGAAATTCAAAACTGGCATAGTCAAAATAAAACTTTAGATAAGTATATATTTTAGTGATTAAAAAGAAAACATGTTTTATATCTACATTATTTTTACCATTTCAAACACTTTTCCACATATCTGTCTAGTATCATATGCCTTCTTCCTGAATAATTTTCTTTAACATTTTGTGTAGCTCAGATATTTTGGCAAGTAATCCTTTAAGATTTTGCTTGTCTGAAAATATTTTATATTTTATCTTCATTTTTGAAGGATACCTTTGCTGGGTATAGAATTCTACATTGCCATTTTTTTCCATTACTTTAAAAAATGTCACTGCACTATCCTCTGAATTAAATGATTTCTGCTGCTGTTCTTATCTTTGTTTTCTGTATGCAATGTGTTTTGTTTTTTTCCTGACTTAAACAGATTTTTTTATTTTTCTTTGATAGCTTTACTATATGTCTGTCTGTTTGGTATTTATCTTGTTTGGCTTTCTCTGAGCTTTTTGGATCTATGAAAACTCTTCGTCATTGTCTCTTCAAATATTTCTTCTGCTTCATTTTTCTCTCCTAGTATTTTAATTACATGTTAATGAGATAAGGAAATATTATCCAATATTGGGTGGACTCTTGTTTTATGATTTTTCTTTTTATGGTTCAACTTGAATATATTAAAATTTATACTGACATATTTTTAGTTCACTGATTATTTTACAGCTTGTGGTAAATCTACTGGTGAACCCATCAAAAGAATGCTTTATCTCTGATATTGTGTGTAATGATATGTATGTGTATTTAGAAAATGTCAAATGAAAATATTATCATTTTTCTGCTAAAGTTTCCCACATGTTTATTCATTTTTTCCATGTTTCCTGCTAAGGGTTTTGGCATATTAGTCACAGTTATTTCAAATTCCAGACTCTGTCACTGTCAATCCCAGTGCCTAAATTATGTCCAAATCTAGTTATATTGTCTGCTTTAGCTCTTGACTCAGTTGTTTTTCCTTACTCTATTTTGTGTCTCAGGATTTTTGATTGAATTCTAAACATGATGTAGTAAAGACTGAGATAAACTGTACTCATGGCTGGAAACAGGCATGTCAGGCTGTTGTGGAGGATTGACTTATTCTAGTTAGGAGTTATTTTTGGGTTTTGTTGTTGCTGTCATTACCTCTAGTAAACCACAGGTTTCAGAGTTCTCTAACAGTGGGCTGCTGTTATCTTGTGGTAAGAGTGGGGAATGGGATACCAAAAGGTTTCTATGAATTCCAGAAATCATGGGTAGTACCAACCCCATACCATACATATTAACACTATACCATATTTTTTCCTATACACACATACCTATGATAAATTTAATTTACAAGCTAGGCGTAAGAGATTAACAACAATAATAAAAGAAAAATTATAACAATATACTGTAATTAAAGTTATATGAATGTGGTCTCTCTCTCAAAATATCTTCTTGTATTATACTCTCCTATTTTCAAACCATGGTTGACTGTGGGTGACGGAAACTGTGGAAGGTGAAATCATGTATAAGGGGGCACTATTGCTTTTCTTTTCCACCTTTTCTTCAGTTTTTAACCATCCTGCCATGACTCAACCAGAGAGAGGGCTCTTCCGAAGCTCTTTCCCTCTCCCAAATGTAGACTGCTCTTGTTACTCAGTACTAGGTTCATGGTAGGGGAAGCAAAGTCCTCTGTTACCCTGCTCCAGTTTCAGGCTTAGCCTCACTCAGTGCATATAAGTCTTATATTTAAAGCTATCTAGTTTCCTACCCATCCTCTCCATTGCAGAAATTATCTGTTTTTATCTGTAGTCAATTCTGGGCAAGAGAGAGTTTACTGCCCTTCAGCTAGTGATAGCAGACTTCTGCTTAGCATTGGTGTACAATCCTAAATCAGAGGAGATGTCCCACCCTTCTTCCAGAGGTAGAATAATATTTTTTGATGTATTTCTTCAAGTGTCTTTCTCTGGAAACAGCAATGTGTTCTATGGTTAGAAAAGCTTCCTGATTCTCCCCAAGAGGGAGACAGATTTTTTTCTATTCATTTCTCAGAATCAGTCATTCTTTGCCTGTGCTCTGAGTCAAAAATATTTGCTGCTCTCTTCCAGTAGCTTATGTGTTTGCTTCTGATGAGAGTGTTATGTGAATAGTCCAAAGACCTCTTCTGTCTATTGGCTGTAGATTGTTTATTTCTTCAAGGCTCATGATAATAGTATCATTAGTCCAGAGGCAAACTGAAATTTTTACACATCCAATTGCTCAAAAATGTAGTCCAAATAAGCATATTTTTAGTGAGTTAGAGTCTGCCTGCTTTGCATATCCCAGAAAATTTCATTCAACATCTACTAGCCTTAGCTAAGACCAATTCTGTAGTTATAAAAGACTCCAAGCCACTGCTGTCCTTTGAAAATCTTGGTCTTAGACACTCCTCATGTTGCTGCTTTGTGACCTCATGTAGACACACAATCCCCTCACCAATTATCCTCTCTTGCCCTTGCCCTATTTTCCTTCTGGATGGTACTCCTGTGCCATTGTCACTGGAAGGTCTCATGCTGTAATATGCACCCCTCCTGCCCCACCACACATACACATGAAAACCTGTCAAGGTACCACCCTAATAAAGCTCATTGTTTGTTAATGCCCCCTGGCTATCATATATATATATTTATCAGTCCTGAAGTCCCTGAACTCACTTCGAGTGGCAATGAAGATGAGGTGATTTTGGTTATGATCAAGGAATTCATATGTGGGTCTACCCAGTTAGTGAAACAATCATTGGTTATATTGGTTCTGGACAGCCTTAAGTGATTGGGACTCAAACATTGGGAAGCCCATACATTAGTTTGGTATGACATTGCTGTATTGTACTCTTAATATTTTACATGTACCCCCATACCTTATTAGCCTGGCCAAGCAGGAGTACCAGTATCTGAGTGAATCCCCACCATTAGAATTGACTTTTGGAGTCAGAGGCCCAAGAAAAGTGGTTAGTGCACCTGTCTGGGTCCCCCACTAGGAAGGTGCCAGATGTTATAAGACCTGCAGCCCTGGAAAAGTGGTTAGTGCACCTGTCTGGGTCCCCCACTAGGAAGGTGCCAGATGTTATAAGACCTGCAGCCCTGAATAGAAAAGAGGGAGGAGTACACATCTCTAGACGAAGGGCGGCCTATCTGTGACCCTGTAACAGGCTACAGTGGCAACAGCTCCTTGTAGTCAGTGATTTGGGGTATGCTGAAATAAAAGAATATCCTTATTCCTGGGGACTGTTACAGCAGGTAAATGAGCCAGTGAGGCAGAGACATCAGGCTGAGGCCAGGCTCCTGAGCCCAGCTGGAGGAGTAGCCTTTGTAAACAGCTAGCACACCTCCATGATACTCAGTTATGCTGTGTGATGTTGTCATTATGGTTTCTCCTTGGAGGGATACTGAGATCCCAAACCTTGGGTCGAACTAGCCTAAGTGTTACTTCAAGTGAGTAAAAGCAAGGCAATCTACATCTTTGTTCTTTCCAGAACTTTAAAGAAGCCACTGCCCTGGTGAGGAGATGCTCTAAACCACAACTCATGTGCTGGTCTTTGTTCATGGCAGCTTCTTACCAGGAGGCCACACAGAGAGTGAGGAGGGACCTGAAGTCCTGGGGGAGATCATATGAAGAGAGGAACCTGCGGCAGGAGGACTCGTGCTCTCTAGCACAGTGTCACCAGGACTGGGACTGAAATAATTTACCCTCTACTTGCCAGTGACCACCCGCTAAGTAATGAAGACAGAAAAATCAGGAGAGGGCCAAGAAGGAGGAGAAGGTTATCACTTGGGTAAGGAAACATGGCCTTTCTCTTACACTGAGACCCAGTTTCTCTTTCAGGAGCTAGCCTGGGAAACAAATGAAAAGCGGTAGCCTGGCCACATAGAATGTATTTGGTGGGGAGTAAGCTCTACCTAACAGGAGCTAAATGTAAACCATTGGCTGCCATAGTTTTAGATGCAAAAATAGTATTCCTTTTAAAGGATCCTGTAAAATTAGTGCAGAAGGTAGGAATGACCCACATAGGAAGCTCTGGTCTTCATCCACAGATGCCTTGCTGCTGTGGATTTTCATGACTTGGGCAGGTATTCAGCCTACCTGAAACCTTGTAACAGCCTGGGCAGAGTGTCAATGGAAAATTTTAGCTGAAGCCAAAAATCCTCTCCATCAATTGGGGATATTAGAATGGGCTTATCAGTCAACAGATGACATGTAGTATGATGACTTGGCAAGTCTGGCTGAGTCTGAAATAGGTCGAGCCTATCCAGCTGTTTCTCGGGGGTCCTGAAAAATTTAAGTTGTCCTTACTGGCAATGATTGCTAAAGCTAAAATAATTTGAGACACCATACAAACCCTGGATTTAAAAGAAGCTCAGATAGCCATGGCTCAGGATAACCCACAAAACTCAAATAGCCCAAGGACCGGAATTCATGGCCAAATCTCATGCCTGGATTACTTACTGGCAGAAGAAGCAGGTGTACTTGCTAATACATCTTTCTGTAGGTAACACTCACCAAGTTTTACAGGTAGCCAGGAACAGGTACCAAAGGGGCCATGATGATACTCTATTCACAAAACAATTAAATGAATCAAAGTCTTTTCCTCTTCTAATCTATTCTTCAGACTTTCTTCCACTAAATGGGCATAATATCCGAAAACAGAATTTGAAACTGTAGCTTGTGCCCTTATAGGACTCTGGGTCATTAGAATGCTTTGCCACTCACTGGCTCCAAACTCAGACTTTATGGGGTAATATACAACTTGGGTTGTAAAACAACATGGGGCAAAGAGATGGGTTGCTATATACATGTGCCAAAAATAGCCCTGTGTTGTTTACTTCTTCACACCAGGCTGGGACCACTGAGCTCAACAACCTATCAGAGCTAAATTCAAATTTGTATATATCCAGTTGCTTTAAATATATCCCAAATAAGCATATTTTTAGCTATTTGTGAACCTGCCTTTGCATATTCCATAAAACAGCATCCAACATCTGCTAGCCATAGGTTACACAAACTGTAGGATTTAAAAATACCCCAAACTCTAGAATTCTCTGGCCTAGAGACTCGCCATCATGCTGGACACTTAAATTCCCTTTCCAATGCCTCTCTTCTGAGAGCTCTCTTGTCCTCTTGCCCCTATGTGTAGTCCACCCCACCCCCATTGTCTTTGGAAGATCTCTTTCAGAGAAGGAATTTTTCCTCCTCAGGCCAACTTATCAAAGTACCCTCTACCCCCCAATAGAGCTCCTGTATGTTACTACTGCTTGGTGGTCCTATCTATCTTCCCTGTTGATCAGCCTGCAAATCCCTGAATTCACTACGGGAAAGAAAGGTCTGGGGAAGTAGACAGGGCTTTATACTCTCTCATCCCTACCCCAAAGGCCTGTCTGCTAAGACCCAAAAGTGGTAGAGATTCCCAAAATAAATTGTGAGACAGATAGATTATGAGGACACCTTGGGAATGACCAAGTTTCCATCCACTTTAAGTAAATGATGAGAGATAAAATGAAGCTGCATTTTATTACATACCATGAACTGGGCTTAAGTTCAATGGCTAGCTTATATTCACAGTATATCCTGAGTTTGATCACATTCTACTTCCTCTGCTATCTCTCTAGATTAAAGCACTGTGATCTTTTCCTTGGACAATTACAACAGTCTTCCTGGTATTCCTATGAAAGGATCCTGTAAAATTTGTGTCCTTGCAACTCGGATACCCTACTCCTGTGATGTCTGATGTCTATCCTCTATGTGACAGTTTTTAAAAATATAAGTCAAATTATTTCACTTGACTGCCAAATCTCCCCCAAAGGTTTCTCATTATACTTGGTAAAAGTTTCAGAGTCTTTACCATTTGTTCTCCCACTTTATCTCCTATCACTTTCTCCTTTGTTCTGTCTTCTGGTATTATGTTCCTCCTTGGTTCTCTTAAACATATCTTCCATGTTCTTGTCTTAGGCATTTGCATTGGCTGTTCTCTCTGCCAGAAATGCTCTTTCCTACTTATTTCTGTGGCCTTCCCCAGGACCTTATCGAGAATAACCTTCCTTCTGTCCATTTCTTACCCTGTTTGCTTTGTCTTCATAGCATTTTAGACATCCAGCGTGCTTTTGTTTCTTTCCTATTGTCTCCCACTGGAATATAAGCATCGGAAGGATGGGAACAGCATCTTGGTTTTATTCACTGTCTCTCAAAACCCTGATACTTGGCAGGTCCTCTGAACATATCTTTGGACTTAATGGGCCAGTGCTTAAAATCCATATTTAGCAAAAGGCAAATATTACTTCAGAGAAGAAACTTCATGATATGAGAATTAGAATATCAATGAATTAACTATTGTTACAATTTTTAAATTGTAATTGAATAGTCAAATTTTATAAGTTTGGCACTGAAATGCAAAAATGTTAATTTCCCAGTACCTTAATCTACAAGCTTGCTTCTGGTACTGTACTGAATGTCTGCCTTACTAAATACATGCTTACTTTCAACTGAAACTGTTGAATGACAAAGATCATTTTTTACTCCTACCGCTGACAGTGGCCAACTGGTAGTGATGCTATCACCCATTTCCTGACATAACCCTGAACTTGATTTGTATTATATAATTTCTTTGAAGCAACCTTATAAACTAAAGTTTGATACAGTATTGGAAAAAAGGATGTTTTTCTGAGTATTTTCAGATTTCAGGCTTAAAATTATTGCCCTCACTTATATATTTTATGTCTAATATTGTTTTGCATTCACTTGCTGTTTCACATAATCACTGTGAGGAAAATGCCCTTAAACTACAGACCCAGAAATGCAGAAATGAAAGCAATGTAATTAGTTTTCAAGATAAGAAAATTGCCTTTGATTTATTGTCTGTAGCTCAGTTTCCATTAAATGAGTATTAATTTTAACATTTTACCTGAGTGGAATGATAGAAGGATGTTTACGGCAGATAAAAGTTTTGAAAATCTTCTGTTTGATTACTTCTTCAGCAGTGCCCATCACACTCACTTCATTTTCTGTAAGAAACTATTGATGAAATAGGTCATACTCGTTGGTTATGGCTTGCCTGTAAATAAATTATTAAATATTTATTTCAGCAAGTCTTTGTCTTTTTGACCTGTAATTGCAATTTTACCACATTTGAATATCTTGCATAGGTATTTGATAAAGCAGTACTCAGATCTCTTACATATTATGTAGTTTGTCTTCAGCTAGAAAAAAAAATGCAAAATTCCTAGTACTTTCCTGATAAGGCAATGGATTTTTTTTTTTTTTTTTTTTACATTATCTTGTACTACAATTTCTTTCTGAATATACAATTAATGAGTGTGAACAAAACAATGTATGCTTTTGGTTTCTTAATTACTTAAAGCTTAGACCACATCTGTGCCATTTTCAACATCGGTTGCATAACATTGTTTTTTAGAAATTATTTTCCATTTTATATGTATTCAATGAAATTCACTGTTTTAGTTTATGTTGGATACAAAATTCTCTGAGCAAGCAAAGCAGAGGTATAGTGGAAGTCATTATTATTCCACTGAGCTGTCAAACCTTTAATATTTTCTTCTAGAGTCAGAACTATAAGACAGATATTAAAATACTTTTGTAATAATTGTTTTGAAATTTACTTAGTGAAAAATAGCGGTGCTTGGGATACCTTTGTTTCTATTTTTTTTTCTTCTTCAGACTATTTATAGTGTTTATTGCTTTGAATCAAAGTAATTTAGTGTGAATATATGATTTTGGAAATTTTTCTTTTCGTGGAAATGTGGCTTTTAATACATCCTTATAGATATGAAAATTCATGAGTAGGATGCTTTTAAAAAAGCTTGAGTATAGGTGGAATTAAGTATCTAAAAAATATTAAGCATTATTTTATATACTATTAGGAATGCCAGGCTATAATTACTCTATAAATTATTTTCTTTTTACAATTTCTATTATATAGATTTTAAAATATTGTTTTGTATTAAACTATGTTTTCCATATAGTTAGATAGTTCTGCATAATCTAGTATTCTCAAATTAACTATAAATATATTACTCTATTCAACTACTTGAAAGTTTTTAATATGTTTTTATATGTAAAGTTAACAGCTTTCAGTCATTAATTATAGAACCATTTTTCTTGCAATAATACTAGATATATTTATGTTTCATCCAACTGATAGAATTTTAAAACATAACATATAAAAGGGTTTCATTCCAAGTTATAGCTAGAATATTTACCTTCATTTGATTATGAATATTTAGATAATTATAAATTCAATGGTATACGTATTCATATTACTGAAGCTGTTATATTGATTAGATATAATTATAGCAATGGGTTATGGATCATGTACAAATTTGTAGATACCAGTAATAACTCTGGAGTAGAGTTTGAGCCTCCCAAAGAAGCCACATAGCAGCTTTTGGCAGGATTCCACCACTGAAGGTGGACTCCAGTACACCAATAACCAAGTGTTGAACTAAGAATAAAAGAATGGGCACACATTTCTCTTACCTACCATTCACACCAGGAGAAAGGTGATGTGACATTATATCAGCATACATACTGGGAACGAATATGTTTGGGAAAAGTGTCTGTTCATTCTGCAAAGCTTTACATGCATCTTCTCCATGTCAGGCATGTTCTGTTAGGCAGTGGGCATACAGCCCTACAGAAAAGAGACTAAGACCCTATTCCAGTGGAGTAGACAGACAATATACAGATAACCAATCAGTGTTTTCCCAGTCAGTTTCTATGAAGACAAATAATACAGTTCAAGGAAACAAAGTGACTGCAGCTTTGATATTAGACAGGGGTCAGGGACGATCTCTCTGGGATTTTCTGATCGTCGACTAAAGATCTAAATAAAGTAAGGACATGAATTTGTGAATATCTGGAGGAAGAGTTTTCTAAGCAGAGAACAGCATGCACAGAAGCCTATGGTGTGAACATGCTTAGTGTATTTAAATAACTGAAAATAAGCATATTTGAATAACTGAAAATGGTTGTAGTATATTACAATTTTCAGTTATAAGGCTTTTTACAATGTGTCAACCCCAGAAACTCATTTTTAACAACAATGAGAACTACAAAACAAAATGCTTAAATAACTATTTTTAAGAAGCAGCACATTTCATGCTCATGGATAGGAAGAATCAATATTGTGAAAATGGCCATACTGCCCAAAGTAATTTATAGATTCAATGCCATTCCCATTAAGCTACCAATGACTTTCTTCACCGAATTGGAAAAAACTACTTTAAAGTTCATATGGAACCAAAAAAAGAGCCTGCATTGCCAAGACAATCCTAAGCCAAAAGAACAAAGCTGGAGGCATCATGCTACCTGACTTCAAACTATACTACAAGGCTACAGTAACCAAAACAGCATGGTACTGGTACCAAAACAGAGATACAGACCAATGGAACAGAACAGAGCCCTCAGAAATAATACCACACATCTACAACCATCTGATCTTTGACAAACCTAACAAAAACACAACAAATGGGGAAAGGATTCCCTATTTTATAAATGGTGCTGGGAAAACTGGCTAGCCATACGTAGAAAGCTGAAACTGGATCTCTTCCTTACACCTTATACAAAAATTAATTCAAGATGGATTAGAGACTTAAATGTTAGACCTAAAACCATAAAAACCCTAGAAGAAAACCTAGGCAATACCATTCAGGACATAGGCATGGGCAAAGACCTTATGACTAAAACAAACACCAAAAGCCAACATTGACAAATGGGATCTAATTAAACTAAAGAGCTCAAGCACAGCAAAAGAAACTACCATCAGAGTGAACAGGCAACCTACAGAATGGGGGGAAATTTTTTGCAATCTACTCATCTGACAAAGGGCTAATACCCAGAATCTACAAAGAACTCAAACAAATTTACAAGAAAAACCCCATTAAAAAGTGAGCAAAGGATATGAACAGACACTTCTCAGAAGAAGACATTTATGCAGCCAACAGACGCATGAAAAAATGCTCATCATCACTGGCCATCAGAGAAATGCAAATCAAAACCACAATGAGATACCATCTCATACCAGTTAGAATGGTGATCATTAAAATGTCAGGAAACAACAGCTGCTGGAGAGGATGTAGAGAAATAGGAACACTTTTACACTGTTGGTGGGAGTGTAAACTAGTTCAACCATTGTGGAAGACAGTGTGGCAATTCCTCAAGGATCTAGAACCAGAAATACCATTTGACCCAGCCATCCCATTACTGGGGATATACCCAAATGATTATAAGTCATGCTGCTATAAAGACACATGCACACGTATGTTTATTGTGGCACTATTCATAATAGCAAAGACTTGGAATTAACCCAGATGTCCATCAATGACAGACTGGATTAAGAAAATGTGGCACATTTACCCCATGGAATACTATGCAGCCATAAAAAAGGATGAGTTCATGTACTTTGTAGGGACATGGATGCAGCTTGAAACCATCATTCTCAGCAAACTATCACAAGAACAGAAAACCAAACACCACATGTTCTCACTCATAGGTGGGAAGTGAACAATGAGAACACTTGGACACAGGAAGGGGAACATCACACACTGGGGCCTGTTACGGGGCGGGGGGAAGGATAGCAGTAGGAGATATACCTAATGTAAATGACGAGTTAACGGGTGCAGCACACCAACATGACACACGTATACATATGTAACAAACCTGCACGTTGTCCACATGTACCCTGAAACATAAAGTAAAATATATATATATATATATATATATATATATATATATATATATATAAAGAAGCAGCATTGTATAGTATATATAGCTGTATAGCAGCAGTTTTCATAGTTTATAGCTATAAAGTTAAGTCTGTTGGGGTGCCATAGAGGCAAGAAACTGTGTTTTGACATCAAACCAACTGTGCTGATGGAAGGACAAATGAGTGACACTTTGAAGTAAAAATTGGAGGTGTGGTGTGAGATTGTGGCATTTAAAGATTAATTACAGTAGGGTCAAATTGTACCTAAGTGTTAGTTTCTTTGTCCCAATCTGTTGCTTACTTTGTTGTAGTTCTATATTTTAATAAAATTACATATATTCATTAAGGCAATATATGGCAATGTTTTATATGTTTAATCACCTAATGTTCAAGTGTGGCATTTAGAGCCTTGTGAGCCAATTACCTACTACTTACTTGTATCACATGTTCAAATGCAAGATAAAATAAAATGAATATAGTTAAAAAAAAAGCAGAAAGGTCACTCTGTAAATGTATCAGTCTAAAACAGTAATGCTACTGTCACTGAGAAGAATCTGACCTTTTTATGAGTTATCTCCCTCAGTAAAACAATTACTCTAGCTATATTCTTAACCCAGATCAGAGTAACTGGTTTTATAAGATTCTCATTCTTCTGTCTTTTCTGCCTTTGTCTGGTTTACAACACGGATGTACCAAACTCTTTGAAAGGAAAAGAGGGATTAAAATACTGTTGAAAGACTTCTGGTTTCTGGGCCATCAGAGAAGGAGCTTAGAAGCTGCCACTCTATCCCAACAATAAGTAAAAAGCTGAAAAAGTAGTAACTCTTCTTATATTTGTCAGAGCACTGAGGTCACAAGGCAAACTTGCTGCCCCGAGAAATGGAAAGACAGATAAGCATACCCAGAGAATCACAGCTTACTTGAGCAGACATCCACCTGCAGGACCCACCCCAGAACCAACGCTGGCATGGGAATATCTCAACTATAGTTGACAAACTGCTGGAGGTGCAGTGTGGACAAGTCTGAGAACTTCCAGGGAGTTTTTCCTGCAAACTTCCAGGGAGATCCAATTGTAAGGGGTCCCACACTCTTATGAGTTTTACTTCCAGGAGCTCTGCTAGCTTCTCACAGTGAAGATTGTTGAAAATTCCCTAAGGCTTCCAGCAGGGGTCTGGGGGAAGCAGCCATTCCTGAAAGGCAGAACGCTCTGCTCTCTGTCACTAGGCCTGCCTTCCAGAAAAACTAACCCACTGGGGTTTTATTAGAGCATAATTTACCTGGGGAAGGAAAAATGTCTAACTTCTCTACCCTTCCTGGACCACCTAAGAAGGTGGGGATGGGGGGGTTGAAATCCCAAACAAACTGAAAAGCATTAGTGAAGTTTCTGGTCCAAGGCACAGACTTACTAAAAGACTGAGACCTAATCATAGGAGTATAAAATGGTTCCCCTCCCCTACACAGTACATCATACTACTAAAAGCTTATTTGTTACTGTTCTGTTTAGCTAGTGCATCATGTCTTCTATCAACAAGAAATTACAAGGCACACCAAAAAAAAAAAACAAAACAAAAAAAAACAGCTGAAACAGAGCAAACATCAGAACCAGATATGGCAAGGATGTTGGAACCATGGACTTAAAGCAAGGATTAATATGCTAATGTCTCTAATGAAAAAAGTAGACAACATGTAAGAAAAGATGAGTAATGTAAGCAGAGTGATAGATATTCTAAGAAAGAGTCAAAAAGAAATGTTAAGAATCAAAACATTATAATAGAATGAAAAATGGCTTTGATGAACTCACTAGTAGATTGGACATGGCTGAGGAAAGAAACTCTTAGCTTGAGGATATGTCAATAAAAACCTTCAAAATTGAAAAGCAAAGAGAAAACCAGAACAAAAAAGGAACAAAATTCCAAGAACAGTGGAATAACTGTTGAGGATTACGAAAGCCTCAAAATGGGAATACCAGGGGAGAATAAAGAGGAAAAGAAACAGAAGCACTATCTGAAGCAAAAATGACTGAGAATTTCCACAAATTAATGTCATATAACAAACCACAGACCCATAAATGCTCGCCAAAACTTTGCACAGAGGCACATTTGCAGGCATGCTGTATTTGAAAGTAGTCTTGGATTATCTAGTGAAATGTAACCACTCAGGCAAACCCTGAAATAAATTATAAAAAGTAGTATAATATGCTAAGGAAGGAGAAAAACTAAAATCATATCGAATAATATAGATCTTACGATACTGATAATCACTTTGAATGTCAATAGTCTAAAAGCACCAATTAAAAGACAAAGATTGTCAGAGCGGATAAGAAGAAAAAAGACCCAATTATATGTTGTTCATAAGAAATCCATTTTAAATAAGACACATATAGGTGAAAAACAAAAGGATGGAGAAGGTTATAGCATGCTAATTAAAAGAAAATTGGAGTAGCTATATAAATTTCAAAGAGAACAGACTTCAGAGCAAGGACTGTTATCAGGGATAGGGAAAGGCATTATAAAACAATATTGCAGGCCGGGCGCGGTGGCTCAAGCCTGTAATCCCAGCACTTTGGGAGGCCGAGGCGGGTGGATCACGAGGTCAGGAGATCGAGACCATCCTGGCTAACATGGTGAAACCCCGTCTCTACTAAAAATACAAAAAACTAGCCGGGCGTGGTGGCGGGTGCCTGTAGTCCCAGCTACTCGGAGGCTGAGGCGGGAGAATGGCGTGCACCCGGGAGGTGGAGCTTGCAGTGAGCCGAGATCGCGCCACTGCACTCCAGCCTGGG